>NW_027630020.1:0-88913 GCF_052849685.1 Lactuca virosa | reverse complement strand
ACGCCCAGCGTACTGCTTGTAGAGGGAGTACGCCCAGCGTACTCTGAAGTTACACCCAGCGTAATCGCGGGGATCAGCCCCTATAAATAGATGTCGTGGGCTGCCAAGTTTTAGTGCTCAAATTCTTCTCTCTCTCTCCCATATTGCCTCGTTTTGCGTGCAACTTATACCCCGAAGCCCCGGTATCATTCCCGACACCCGAAGCAAGTCTCGAAGCCCCGAGGATCCCGAGAAATAAAGTTTTCGAGCCGAAACTCTGCCCGCATGAAGCCCGGTTTTAGGAAAACATCCTGGTTTTATCGGAAAAGATTATTTTAAGAGACGAGGTGCTGCCCAATTATCGTCTTAACAAGTGAGTGCATATTATTTTCATCTTACACATAGATATGAAGTATTTTATATAAATTACGTGATATGTGTGCATATTATCTGTATACTTGCTATCTATGATGAATGAACAATTTTATACATGTTTTAATTTATTTAAACTGTATATATATTTTATATCTACAAATATGTTGGGTAAAACATGGGTAGATGAATTAGATGATGTGTGATGAAATAAAAATTTATGACAGGTATCGATGTTTAAGATGATTTAATCATCTAGCAGAGTATAGAAAACGACCACAGACTATTCTAGATAGTCCAGTGGAACGTTAGCAGACTCGTAACATGTAGGTATTTTTGAACTAAATGTTCATTAGGTATTTTTGAACTAAATGTTCGTCCGATAGTTCTTCTTTTTTATACTATTACGTGCTGGGGTACGGGAGCGTACGGAAGTACTCTATTAGTATTTTCCCTATACTTTTTATTTTGAAGAGCTTTGGAGTCTTCGTTTCTTTTATGAAGTGATCGGACGAGCTTCATGTGTCAGCGTTTCCGTTCACGATGCCGGATAGGGTGAGTCTGGGGGTAAAATACCTCACGATATTCAAATCACTGCTAGGAAAAGTTCGATGCTGGATAGGGTGAGTCTGGGGGTAAAATACCTCACGATATTCAGACCACTGCTAGGTAAAGTTCGATGCTGGATAGGGTGAGTCTGGGGGTAAAATACCTCACGATATTCAGACCACTGCTAGGAACTGTTATCTAGACAACTACCCCTAACTTAATTGTCTTGTGGTTCTTTCTTTTACGAACGAAGGTTCGTGGTGAAACTTATTCCATTCCCTTCATTTGATGTCTTTATCGATCCTCGTTTGCTGCTAGGGAATTTCCGAAGCAGCTTCGTCAGTTTGTTGTTCATATCGATCCTTTAGGCTAGATCTTGTAACATCATTGTATAGGATCAGTACGTGGGGATCGACGTTCGTTAGTGCTTGTAGTATAAACCTCGGGCAGCGATGGACTTCGTGCCTATTCCTTAGGAATGAAGGATAGATGATTCTTAGGGTAGATCCTTAAGATTAAAGAAGATAATGGGGATGGGTAATTGGGTTGATTGTTTGATGATTAAATATAATAATTATATTATTGTGGGTTGAAAACCCTATGTACTCACCAGGTTTCCCAACCTGACCCACTCAAGTTTATTTGTATCACAGGTGTCGATACGAAGCTACTTTACACTGAGAGATTTAAAGGAGATGTAGATGACTAGTGTAAATAAATGTAAGGTCTGTTTATGCTTATGTTTCAGTATTGACGATGACATCCCAAAGTTTTAATATGAACAAAATACATTTCTTCGGAAATGCTTTGATAATATATTTATCATGTTTTTGTGAGAACAAATTCCGCAATATATTTATTTAAAAATATATAAAGAACGTTATCAATTTTTGAAGAACGTCGAAAACGGAGCTCGTATGCGAAAGTTATCAATTTTTGATGTTCGAGGCACGCATACCAAAGCTTATCCGAAAAGTACGCCCAGCGTACTGCTTGTAGAGGGAGTACGCCCAGCGTACTCTGAAGTTACACCCAGCGTAATCGCGGGGATCAGCCCCTATAAATAGATGTCGTGGGCTGCCAAGTTTTAGTGCTCAAATTCTTCTCTCTCTCTCCCATATTGCCTCGTTTTGCGTGCAACTTATACCCCGAAGCCCCGGTATCATTCCCGACACCCGAAGCAAGTCTCGAAGCCCCGAGGATCCCGAGAAATAAAGTTTTCGAGCCGAAACTCTGCCCGCATGAAGCCCGGTTTTAGGAAAACATCCTGGTTTTATCGGAAAAGATTATTTTAAGAGACGAGGTGCTGCCCAATTATCGTCTTAACAAGTGAGTGCATATTATTTTCATCTTACACATAGATATGAAGTATTTTATATAAATTACGTGCTATGTGTACATATTATCTGTATACTTGCTATCTATGATGGATGAACAATTTTATACATGTTTTAATTTATTTAAACTATATATATATTTTATATCTACAAATATGTTGGGTAAAACATGGGTAGATGAATTAGATGATGTGTGATGAAATAAAAATTTATGACAGGTATCGATGTTTAAGATGATTTAATCATCTAGCAGAGTATAGAAAACGACCACAGACTATTCTAGATAGTCCAGTGGAACGTTAGCAGACTCGTAACCTGTAGGTATTTTTGAACTAAGTGTTCATTAGGTATTTTTAAATTGAGTGTTCATTAGGTGTGTTTGAACTATGTGTTCGTCCGATAGTTCTTCTTTTTGACACTATTACGTGTTGGGGTACGAGAGCGTACGGGAGTACTTTATTAGTATTTTCCCTATACTTTTTATTTTGAAGAGCTTTGGAGTCTTCGTTTCTTTTATGAAGTGATCGGACGAGCTTCATGTGTCAGCGTTTCCATTCACGATGTCGGATAGGGTGAGTCTGGGGGTAAAATACCTCACGATATTCAGATCACTGCTAGGCAAAGTTCGATGCTGGATAGGGTGAGTCTGGGGGTAAAATACCTCACGGTATTCAGACCACTGCTAGGCATTGTTATCTAGACCACTACCCCTGACTTAATTGTCTTGTGGTTCTTTCTTTTACGAACGAAGGTTCGTGGTGAAACTTATTCCATTCCCTTCATTTGATGTCTTTATCGATCCTCGTTTGCTGCTAGGGAATTTCCGAAGCAGCTTCGTCAGTTTGTTGTTCATATCGATCCTTTAGGCTAGATCTTGTAAGATCCTTGTATAGGATCAGTACGTAGGGATCGATGTTTGTTATTGCTTGTAGTATAAACCTCGGGCAGCGATGGACTTCGTGCCTATTCCTTAGGATAATCCTTAGGAATGAAGGATAGATGATTCTTAGGGTAGATCCTTAAGATTAAAGAAGATAATGGGGATGGGTAATTGGGTTGATTGTTTGATGATAAAATATAATAATTATATTATTGTGGGTTGAAAACCCTATGTACTCACTAGGTTTCCCAACCTGACCCACTTAAGTTTATTTGTATCACAGGTGTCGATACGAAGCTACTTTACACTGAGAGATTTAAAGGAGATGTAGATCACTAGTGTAAATAAATGTAAGGTCTGTTTATGCTTATGTTTCAGTATTGACGATGACATCCCAAAGTTTTAATATGAACAAAATACATTTCTTCGGAAATACTTTGATAATGTATTTATCATGTTTTTGTGGGAACAAATTCCGCAATATATTTATTTAAAAATATACTCTCATTTTCAAATAAAGCATAAACAAATCGGTCTTTTCCGGCCGATAAATTTGGGGATGTCACAGATTGATATGGAAAGTTTGTCACATGATTCACATATGCCTTTGTTGTTCCTTGTTCCTCTTTGCTTCTGTCATATTAAAGTATATATATGGCATAACCTTATATTGTATCTATTGTTGAACTCACTAAGCGTCACCGCTTACCCCTCTCAGTGTTTAACAATTGCAGGAGATAAGTAACCAGTATGGTTATATACTGTCGGAAGATGTAGAATAGTTTTTAATATTACTTCTGTATTTCGGTTTAGGTTTGTATAAAATTACAATATCCTGGGTACTTATGTAAAATATTAAAATATAGTCGGTTTGTATCCAATCTTTTATAATCACTTTATCAATGTAAGATATTGTTTTATAAATATGCATGTAGCATGTTTTGGAGTGACAATGTCTTTAGTACGAAAGTTTAGAAAGGGGTTCTTTCAATCATGGTATCAGAGCGGTGGTTTAAGTGAACTAAATTCCACGGGTTGGTATTTAGACTTAAACTGTCAGAAGTTCAATATATGAACGGATTCATTAGGAGTATATGGATACAAACCATAGGAAAGACTTAAGTAAAGTATTAGGTAATAATAAATCATAATATTCTAAAATACTATATTACTCCAATATTTCAGAAGAATGGCTGAATAGGAAGGTAGCCATACCCCTGAGGTGGGTGGAGGTCCTAAACCTGGTGAAGTAAATACTCCTGTATCCCCTCGAGAGGAGCGACTCTTGGGTAAACTTACTGGTATTATTCGGCAGACTTTCGAAGAACACAAAAAGAATGGTGATAAAGGAAAAGAGAAAGCCATTGGAGAATCTTCAAAAGGGGAGGTGAAGCGTCCCTCGTTCAAAGATTTCAAGAGTAGTGGTGCTACAGAGTTTTCAGGTATTCTTAATCCCATTGTTGTTCTTACCTGGATCCAGAACACAGAGAAAGTGTTTCGTATTTCTCATGTGGATAATGAAGACAAGGCTAATTATGCTTCTGCTATGCTCGTCGGAGAAGCCTTGGTCTGGTGGGAAGCAACATATGAAGCTCTCAACGAGTATGACCAGGAGAATTTAGCCTGGGAGATGTTCAAAACTCGTTTTATAGAGAAGTATTGTCCTCTAGACATGAGGAGGAGATTGGAGAAAGAGTTTCTTCAGATTAAGCAAGAAGGAATGACCGTGAATGAGTATGAAACTTAATTCAATCAAAGAGCACGGTTTGCCGCAAAGTATATCCTAACTGAAGACGATAAAATTCAGTTATTCTTGGATGGACTGCGGTATGAGATCCGCGATTTCGTAGCTAATCGGGATGTTCTGTCCTTTGACAAAGTTGTTGAGTATGCTCGAAAGCGTGAGCATGACTTAGAGATACGTGGTGCCACTTTTTATGTTCCAAAGCATCCACGTATCGATCAAACTGTTCCTGTTTCCTCTATTCCACCAGCCCGATCTGTTCAATCTGATTCTAATACAAGAGAGCAATCTCAGAGCGCCGTTTGTGGTCGCGATAGATCACAATCTTTTTCTATTCAATCGCCATCATGTCGCATTTGTGGAAGGAATCATCCGGGCCAATGCAAATTAGACAAGGAATCTGTTGTCTGTTATGGATGTGGAGAAACGGGTCACATAAAGCCAGCTTTCCAAAGGAAGGATGTTACTTGTTATGCATGTTGTATTACTGGCCACAAGAAGCGTTTTTGCCCCACTCTTACAAGTCAAATGGCGGGGAGTCAAGCTTCCGTTCAACAACCAAGGAATACTCCAAAGGAGGAGGTGCCAATAACTAAAGGCCGTGCATTCCAGATTACCACAGAAGAGGCACGCGAGGACCCGAATCTTGTGACGGGTACATTTCTTGTCAAATTTTAGACCTGCCCAAATCTTATTTGATTCTGGTGCCTCAAATTCTTTTGTGTCTCATGAATTTGCGCATTCTTCTCAAATTGCTTGCTATGCACTCATGCAACCATTTCACGTAGATACCATAGGAAGTGTATCATTACTTGCTGGTAAAGTCCATAGAGATTTTGTCATGGAAACTGAAGGTTATAGTTTTCTTGTTAACCTGATTCCCATCTTCTTGCCCAACTTTGATAATATTCTCGGCATGGAATGGTTGTTAAAGAACACACTCAGCCGTGAAAAGTTTCTTTGTGAAAACTTAGGAATGGTGAGTTGGGAACTGCGAGACAATACTTGGGACGAGTATGAGTAGGTGTGAATAGTAGTAGAGGCCTATAAATACTGGAAGCACAGGACTCACACTTGGATCAGGGAAAGTCACAAGGTTACCAAGAAACTAGTAATCGATTCAGTTTTTGTTCGAGTATCTCATTACCTTCGTTTCGGTGATGACTAAGAAGATGATTTTCGTTCAGACCTTAATGGTCGTAAAGAATCGAGTCCGACTAAAATAGATCTGCGAAGTGAGGTGATTGGTTCAGAGAACCATGTCTCGTGTAGTGACAAAATTTTAGTCAGAGAATTGAAGAATGAGATGGTCAGAAGGAGAGAACAATTCAAACGGTAGAAGATATGCTTCGTGCATATGTCTTGGAGTTGGTGCACGTCAATTGGAAGCACCATTGACACCCAAATTATAATTAGGAAAATAGGAATGAGATAAGAGCAAAATATTCCCAGTCATTTTTATCGTTATGATTTCGGGGACGAAATCCTCAAAAGGAGGAGGTATTTGTAACATACACGTTCAGTTATCGTGTTATGTAATTTTAAAAGTGAATAATATTATGAAATGTTATATAATTATGAGTATTGAGTTCTAACAGATAGTTTTTACTAGAAATGAAGTAAAACTATGCTTAGAATCATCCAGAATGTTTTGGAAGTCTTATGAGATTCCAAACATTAGGCAAATATTGAAATTTAACGAAAATATAAAATTTGAAATAAGTAAAATTTTAATATTTAAAGTTGTAAATAATCTCGTTAGAAACATTTAGGGGAAAACCTCATCGAAATCCGAGTTATAACGAAGAAGTTATGACCAATCGAAGATCCGCGACAAACCGGCACGGCGCCGCATGACGTAAAAAGTGAGTTTTTGATAAACTACTTTTTAGCCTTGGTGATCTAAATGAAAGTCGTAGTATTTGTTAAACCGAGAATTTTGATAAAAAGAACGCCAAAATCTGACTTCGTATAAGGAAGTTATGATTTTTCTAAGTTTCAACCTAGCAGTAGACAGCTAAAAACTCGAATTTTAGATCGACTGATTTTTAGCCAACACAACCTAAACGAGAATTGAAGGTCTCGTCAATAGTAGTACAACGGTAAAAAGACAAACGAAAACGGATGTCGGATGAAGAAGTTATGAATTTTTAACGGATTTTCCTGTCCCGGTCTGATAAAAATAATAATATTAACAATAAAGTCAAAATTAGCCGACGAAGTCTAAACGAAAGTCGTATATCATAATTTTCCCTACGCGTTCATATAAAGAACGTCAAAAACGGAGCTCGTATGCGAAAGTTATGGATTTTAGAAGTTCGGGGCACAAAATTCGAGAAAATCACTAAAACCGAGAAGAATCGCATGGCACAGCTTCGGCCACGTCGCCCTTCTCGCATGCAGACGCGTGTCCGAGCCGGAGAGCCAAGCGATGTGAGGTCCAATAGCCATCCGACGCGTGTGCACCCCCCGTGTCCGAAGTAGCTGCGTCATCCGAGACACTGGACCAATCTGAAGCGCACACCTGTTCCGACCCTCGCATCCGAGCCTCGCCCTTCTGTCGCGTGTACCGAGCCTCGCAGCTTCGCAGCCACCTGCCCTCTCCCTCTTGCTTCGGATCCGAGGCTCGCACCTATATAAGGGGTGCGAGACCTCCCGGGTAAATGTTAGAAAATGTCTCTTTTTCACCCGTAAACTTATATTTCTACTATTTCAACTTCCCCCGAAGCCCCGGGATTATTTCCAACGCCCAAAACACGCCCCGAAGTTCCCGAGAAGCCCGAAAAATTTATCTTTTCGGTTTTGAAGCCCAACCCTCGCAAGGCCCGGTTATCAAGAAAACTCCCGGTTTTCAACGAAGAAAGCTAATTATAGTAACGAAGTGCTGCCCAAATTACTATTTTAACCCCCGGTTATTTCACGGTGAGTTCAATACATAGGAACAATTGTATGTTATGTGTTATATATGCTATGTGCTTTTCAGTGTTATTATTCCGGGTTATTTTCCCGTGTTATTTTTATAAATGCTATTTATGATAGCAAAGCTATACCTTTGACCATGTGATCAGTGAAAGGACTTAGATTCACGTTGGTACTGGTACGTAGCCTCTGGCCATGTAGATCATGTCTCCGTAAGAGAATGACTTCTATTATATGGCATTGGCAAATGATTAGACAGGGCTATAAGCCTGAAATCTACCAAAATGTTTCAATGTTGGGTCAAAATTATGGTTTATACTTTGCTTTTCTAGTTGATTGTATTTTTCTGTAATGTTTTATGAGTTTACGGTCAGGTTTACGGCCAGGTGGGTGTTTACGGCCGTAAACAGGTTTACGGCCGTA
Source organism: Lactuca virosa (assembly GCF_052849685.1). NCBI lineage: Eukaryota > Viridiplantae > Streptophyta > Magnoliopsida > Asterales > Asteraceae > Lactuca > Lactuca virosa. The sequence goes on along the minus strand of NW_027630020.1, from coordinate 80,710 downwards.
AACCCATTTACGGCCCATGTTTCTCATGTATATATATAAGGTGAGGGTGTGAGAAAGAAGAATGTGAGAGGAATAATAGAGAGAGACGAAGGAGCTTAAGTGTGTGAAATCCAAGGTGTATTAGAGAGAGAAACTAGAGAGAAGAAGAGAGTATTTTGAGTGTAGGAATCTTGTAAGGAACTTCATTCTAATCAAATCATACAAGATTCATATTATTCTTCTTCTCCTTCTTCTTCAATTTGATCTGGCATCATCCGTTTGATTGGGATTCCGCACCATCAAACGGATCTGATTGATACACAAGCATTTTAGGGACTTACAATTGGTATCAGAGCCTAACCGGTGTCAAAGCATCATTCAATCGAGTTTTCAGCCGTATTCCTCACTGTTCGAGATTGGATTTGGTATTTTCACTGCTAAAGGGGATCGAATCTACTCCAAAATCGTATTTTCGAGAACTTCTGGGAGTTTACTGCCAAGAGTTTACGGCCGTAAACTCACTGACAGGAAACTCACTTTTGACATTCTTTTGTTTTAATTTCTGATTTAAAATTTAATCATCAATGGATTCTCAAATTCAAACACATCATCATGAACTGGATACTGTCATGGGCACAACCATACGTATTCCGAGGTTGCTATCTGCAGATGGTTTTCCTAAATGGAAATACCGGATTGAGAAGTATATTAAAATGAAAGACTTCAAATTTTGGAGAAGCATCATCAAGGGTCCTGTCCGAATTACTATGACGGTTGCAGGACAAGTGATTGACAAAGCAGTTGAGAACTATACAGATGACGATTTTGAGAAAGTTGAAGAACAGGAAAGGGCTTTGGCCACTCTGACCATGGCTTTATCTCCTGATATAGCTCAAGGTTTCAGAGAGTATACTTCAGCTAAAGCTTTATGGGAAGCCTTGATTGAGGTGTATGAAGGAAATGAAGACATGAAGGAAAGCCGCCAGGATATTTGCGACAGAATTCAACATGTTTAACTACATTCCCGGAGAAACCCTGGAGGTACAGCTGCAGCGATTCACAACTCTCACTACTGAGATGAACATATCTGGGATCTTCTTGACCAAGTCCGAGATAAATAAAAAGCTACTGAACGCTCTTCCAAAGTCATGGGACATGAATGTTGCTGTTATTAAGAAGACCAAGGATCTGAATCGCCTTACTCTTGCTGAAACAATGGCGATCATCAAAGCATGTGATATTGATGATAAACAGCGAGAGATTAACCATGTAAACTCGTATTCGACTGCAAATCTCGGAATTTCCTCTAACAATGCCCTTTCATCAATCATTTCTTCCTCAGGTCAAGCATTTGCTGTTCAACAACCTCAGATTCAAACCTTTACCATTGCATCATCCATGCCTCATTCTCAAAGCCAGTCGTTTTTCACTCCACAAGCTGTTCCCTCCTCCAATGTGCCAGTTGTAGCCTCTTCCTCAAACACGAAGGAAAGTGATGAAAATCTTGCTCTCGCCACAGGACTTGTTAACTGCTATAATGCTTTTGTAGCTGGAGAGCTTCCACCTCAGTTTTCATTTGCTGATCTGGATCAGATTCATCCAGAAGATGTGGAAGAGATGGATATTACGTGGCAAATTGCTATGGCAGTATTCAGAGCGAAGCAGCTTACTAAAAAGACAGGGAAAAACAACTGGGGGATGAATGCTGATAAAAAGGTAGGGTTCAATAAGGGAAAGCTGCGATGTTTCAACTGTCACGAGCCAGGTCATTTTGCTCGTGAGTGCCCGAAACCGGATCGAAGGTTGAACAATGACAGGACGATGGTTGCGGTGGGAAACAATCGTGGAGGTGTTGTGGCCAACAGTGAGACTGCTATGGTTGCTCAGTCATTTGACTGGGAGGACCAGATTCAGGCTCTAAACATTTCAAAACCTGAAAATGCACACCTAGCCCAAATCAATGATGATGCTCCCTTGAAGAATGTTGCAGCTGATCCTGAAGAAAAGATGATGGAGCTGCAGTTTGCACTGATGGTATCTTCTACTTCCGAACCCAAGAAAAGCGAGGTAAGTTTACCTTCTTGTTCTCAGGCATGTATTGATTATGTTAAAATTCTTCATGACGAAATACAATCATTACATAGAGAAGTATAGGATCTTAGATATGAGGGCTATCAACTTAGAAAAGGACAAAAACCCCTAAAGGCCCAGTTAGAAACAAAAATAAAGGACTTTAGGAGACTTCAGGAAGACTATAGTAACAAATGTGAAAATTATGATTATATCAAGAGACAGAATGTTGAGTTAATTACTAAGCTTGATACATTAAAAGGTCAATTTGGAACTGCAAATTTTGATTTTAAAAGGTTTGATGTATCAAGCGAGGTAGTTGCCAACATGATTGACCATTGCCTGTAGTTCAAACGAAATCAGCAAAAGGGTTTAGGATATGATAATGTACCTCCGCCTTTTAATCATACATATGAGTATCACCCTTTGTCTAAAGAGGAGATTGCCAACGAACCATTCATGGTGTATGGCAAGCCATCTTGTTTTGTTTCAGGAGGAATTATTAATGTTGAAAGTACTAATGTTTCTACTTCCCCTGCAGATCAATCCTTAAATCAGTCAAACCAAGAAGCTGAAGGATATGTTTCTGATAATAAAATTATGTCTAAACTTGTTGTTTCTGTTTCGAATGAAAACTCTATTGTTTCTGATGTTAAAATTGATGATACATCTTGTGATGCTTTTGCATCGAATCATGTTGAGTTAAATTTTTTTGACATATTTGATGATTTGTTTGAAAATACTGATGTTCCTGTTTCTAGCACTTCTACTTCATGTGCAGGTAGAGTAGCAGAAGATGAGAACAAGGAGAACACTACTGAACAAACCAATATCTCTTTGAACTCTGAATCTGTTGCTTCAAACTCAGCTGCTTCTGATCAACCTGCTGTTGAGAAATACAGGCCACCAATTCCAGTGAAACAGAGTGCCTGTTGTACTTGTGCTTGTGGGAACAATAAGAGACAAGGCAAGGATACGCCACCAGGGGCAGGAAGAAACAACTTCACAGTGAAGAAAAAGACATGTTTTCACTGTGGAACACCTGGACACATTGCCAGAAATTGTCCTAATCGCGCATACGTTCCCTACTATGCACAAGGTTGGCAGAACGCGCCAAGAGGGAGATACTTCAAAAGAAACCCCTCAAGGTCACGTTCAGACCATGGTGACTGGAACGTGCAGAAGGCCAAGAATCCAACTCCCAAGAACAAGAAGGGATTGCCAGCCAAGAAGTCCAATCCAAGAGATGCTCCAGCGAAACCAAGACCGGCTAGGTCAAAGTCATCTCGGCGATCGGCTTCGAGTTAAAAATCAAGTGCCGAGGCACCCATCCGATCCAACAAGAAATGTGTTAAACCCAACTACAAATGGATTCCGAAAGCTCAATCTCCCAAATCTTCTAATGATTTTAATATTTCTACATCTTCTGTTTGCGATAAGCAGGATATGTCTTGGGAGAGAGTACCGTGCGTTAATGACAAAGGTCGACCCAGTTTCAAAATGGACTGGGTTCCAAAGACCAACTGATCCCGCTCTGTGTCGGAACAGCTATGGAGGCATATCATCATACTTCGGTTTGTTGGTAGTGGCTGTTCCAGGCACATGATAGGGGACATCTCTCAACTGTACAAACATTCAGATCTTTGTTTGAGAGTATGTGTCCTTTTGCGAGAAAGGAAGAAAGGAAGGGATCACAAATGGGGTTTGTGCTTAACGATGTGAAAATTTTTCGGATCTGTTCTGAGATTATGCGTGCTGTTCTCAGACCTTCTGGATGCAAATTCAATCGGCGACTTACGGTTTGAGTTTTCTTCTCGATACTCCTGAGTTTTTCTTAAGCTGATTCGCTTTAAAGACTAATTTTTGTTTTAGGATAGTTTAAATTTGTGCATTTACTTTCGTTTCTCTCCTATGCACAAATTTAGGGGGAGAAATAAAAACAAAACAAAAATTCGAAAATTTTAAAAAATCCAAAAACATTAGAAAATCAGAAAATCCAAAAATATGTTGGTTATGGAATGTGCTTGCAGGTGATGTGATGGGAAGTGATGCAATCATGTGATAACAGGCAATCTGAATCTGTGTAAGGGACTGAATCTGAATTGTCTAGGCTCTGTGTTCGATGCGCTGGTAGGCACGAGAGATTCAAATGGACTTGACTAGGCATTAATGAACTTAATGAATCTAGAGACTTGAAATTTTTTGACCTAGATAGATCCATTTAGCTGACAATACGACGCTCAGATAGGTTGAGCAGGGAGATATACATGATAATCCACCTGTCACATTAAAGTAATCCGTATCTAGAACTGTGGTTTAACTCTTCCTCGATGTACGGACTTTGTCCTTAATTCCGGTATTGATGGGGCGACTGGGGAATTCCGATAAAGTAGGTCTGTAGGAAATTATTTTCTTGCTTTCTTTCTGTTAGTCATATGTTGCCTCCTCTGCGTGATTGAAATACATCCGACCTGGACTGCAACATATGCAATTCTATTTCTCTGCATCTTCTATCTATGCAATTCTTCTTGTCTGTTAGTCATATGTTATCTCCTTTGCATGATTGAAATACATCCAACCTGGTACACAACATATGCACCATTCTATTTCTCAATCCCTCTAAATCTGGTTAGTCATATGTTTCACCCTCTGCGAGATCGGAAGATCCGACCTGGGTGTATAGCATATGCATTCTAAATCTGACTTCTCTCATAATAATTGTCTGCTCACCTAAAGTAAGGAGTACTTTGGAAGTTCCTGATTATTGGGGTATGTCAGGAAGCGGGAAACATGTTCTAGTACATTTAAAATTGAACAATCACTAGGTTGTCTGTAGATCTCGCTGCTCAATTTAGGTGGACAACAATATCTTTGGTCGTCGTCAGCTGAATGGTCCTTTAGGAATATTATCTAGGAACATAGGATCACATTGTCTTGTCACTTATAGTATGTCCTAATTTTGTCACAATCTCTCGTGTTTAAGTGGACCACCATACCGGCGATTGACCAGATCTATTCATGAAGGGAGAGGTACTGATAAACGGATAAAGACTGTCAAAAAACTTTGATCCCAAATCACTCTTAAAGTTAGATATCATTTTATTTTTGTTTAATTTGTTCATAGTTTTCTTCTAATTTAAATATTAGGGGAGAATTAAAAATTTTGAAAACCAAACAAAAATCAAAAAATTAAAAATCCAAAAATAGTGTTATTTCTGTTTTATTTCTTTTTCAGAAAATATGAAAAATCCAAAAATATTGTGTGCTAAGTTTTCTTTTAGTTTTGTTTTGTCTTGAAAAGTGAATTCAGGTGTAGATGAGACTCATGGAGACTGTATCGAGATTTCTGAGCCAAGGCTTCATCCGTGAGCATCGAAGAATTCTCATTCGAAGGAGCAAGAAATGAAGATTATTCTTTCAACATTCAATCTTTCAACCCCAGAAGCAAGGTGAAGCTGCACTTGAAGATTAGGTGACGGATTGCATTGAAGCCTCCTCAATCAGTCTGCTGCTATCTTGAACCTGCTAAAGTGATCCAGAAGATTTGTTCTCTCTGATGTTCTCTCTGAAGATTCTCAAGCTGAAAGCGCTATCTTTCAAGAATCTGTACAAGAAGCCTCCTCACCCAATGTGCGTTCAATGTCAAATCTTGAAGAAATGCCCAACTGCTCAAGATGAAGTCATTCATTGAAGATTCATCAAGTTCATCTTGAAGTTGTGAAGAATTTGAAGATTAATGCTGAAGCCAAGCTCCCAATGAAGATTAACAAGAAAAGCCAGCTACTTTTTAGGGGGAGCTTGTTGAGTCAATTAAGAAAATAAAGCTATAAACCAAGGGGGAGATTGTTGGGTCAAAATTATGGTTTATACTTTGCTTTTCTAGTTGATTGTATTTTTCTGTAATGTTTTATGAGTTTACGGTCAGGTTTACGGCCAGGTGGGTGTTTACGGCCGTAAACAGGTTTACGGCCGTAAACCCATTTATGGCCCATGTTTCTCATGTATATATATAGGGTGAGGGGTGTGAGAAAGAAGAATGTGATAGGAATAATAGAGAGAGAGAGACCAAGGAGCCTAAGTGTGTGAAATCCAAGGTGTATTAGAGAGAGAAACTAGAGAGAAGAAGAGAGTATTTTGAGTGTAGGAATCTAGTAAGGAACTTCATTCTAATCAAATCATACAAGATTCATATTATTCTTCTTCTCCTTCTTCTTCTATTTGATATGGCATCATCCGTTTGATTGGGATTCCGCACCATCAAACGGGTCTGATTGATACACAAGCATTTTAGGGACTTACATTAAATCAGAAAGTGTATGTCTTCTGTGCCATTTGGGTCGAAGCTTTATTGATCGTATATCTTTGTATCAAATCATTGATTGATATGGAAAGTTTGTCACATGTTTCACATATGCCTTTGTTGTTCCTTGTTCCTCTTTGCTTCTGCCATATTAAAGTATATATGGCATAACTTTATATTGTATCTATTGTTGAACTCACTAAGCGTCACCGCTTACCCCTCTCGGTGTTTAACAATTGCAGGAGATAAGTAACCAGTATGGTTATATACTATCGGAAGATGTAGAATATTTTTTACTATTACTTATGTATTTCGGTTTAGGTTTGTATAAAATTACAATATCCTAGGTAGTTATGTAAAATATTAAAATATAGTCGGTTTGTATCCAATCTTTTGTAATCACTTTATCAATGTAAGATATTGTTTTATAAATATGCATGTAGCATGTTTTGGAGTGACAATGTCTTTAGTACGAAAGTTTAGAAAGGGGTTCTTTCAATCATAAAACCAGAGTAACCAATATTTAGCAAAACATCATTAAACAAGAGTAATTCAGAGAATGCGGAAACTTGTGTTGTGTGCTCTGCAATCATCCCGAGCTCTTCCATTTGAAAACCAGAGTACCTGAAACATAAACTGAAAAAAGTATGCACAAGGCTTAGTGAGTTCCCTAAAATACCATACCACATACAACCACAGATTATTATGCACATACATATAGTTGTCATGGGCTCCTTCCATGGTCTTTACGTGGAATGCCATGGGCTCCCCCCCCCCCCCTCCCAAGTTCTGACATCCAATTGCCACGGGCTCTCCCCGGGGTCTTCCATGCAAGTATCACAGAGACAGCTAGCATACCACATAACACGTAATGGCCCAAATTGGTGCCTTAGACCCCTAGATATAGTGAGAAGACTCACCTCGCACTGCTGAAACATACAGAAACACCCTTGGATGCTGGTTGGCAGATCCCCGAACAATCAATAACAAAACAACACCCAATTAACAACTGGGTTCCAATCCATAACCACAACTCCCTACCTGGGGTAAAAAGACCATTTTACCCCTAACCTAGCCTTGTCCAAATCTAAGACCCAGACTTACAATCAGAAAGGCCCAAAGGCCAAATTGGGCCCAAACCCCTTACATGGGCCTTACCTTAAGGCCCAACCATTCTTTTTATTCCAAAACACTTTGTATTCCTATGGCCCATTAATAACTCAATCACTCAAACCCAAAATACCAAAAATCACTCGTGGCCCAAACCATGGCCCAATTTTCCAAATTGGGCCTAAACCCCTTCGTGGGCCTTCTCAAAATAATTATCAGCCCAAAAGAAACAACTCAGCCCAACCAAATCCCATACCAAAAGAGTCCAAGTCCAAAAAGCCCAATTCCCATCTGATCAGATGTACGCACAGCGTACGTCGCCGGTCCAAAAACGGGTATCATAGCCGGAACGCGCAGCTTTCCCCAGTGTTATGCACGACATTCCCGGCAGCCATCCAAATGTCATTCAAATGACTTAATCCTTAAGCCAAACGTCCAAAACCTCAGAATAGATAAATACAAGTGACTTGATCCATAAAGTTGAAGGCTTAAGACTTTGCATGGCTTAACGAAGCCCAACACCAAAGATGAACCCCTAAAGGTCAAAATCACCCCAAAAATGTCTTAAAAACTTCTTAATACCTTAAGACCTCAATCCAAACTTCCACATCTGATTTCAAGGGACTTCTTAAGTCATAAAGTTTCCAACTTTATGACTTAACATAACTCAATGGGACCCAAATCAAAATCTTAAGTCCCAAACTTCATCAAATGACTACCAAATCATGCATGGAAGGTTTATACCCATCAAGATCCAAACTTTATGACTCTATAACCTCAACAAGGACCAAATATGAAGCTCAAAGGTTCTGGAGTAACTTCTACTCACAAGAACCACCTCAAAGGGACCAAAACCATAACAAAATACCACTTGGCTACATCTACATGAAATAGTTGTCAAGGTTGAGACATTATACCTCCAGAAGATAGATCTAGGTGCACAAAGCGTGGATCTAAAAGCTCCAAGTTAAGAAATGACTCTTCAAGAAGTTCCTTCTTCTACCTCAAGCACCAAAACACATATAAATCACTTTGAAGCTGAAGAATCACTCAAATGGAGGATAGGGTTTCGTTCTTAGGGTTAGAGAGGATGGAGGCTGAAGGAAATGAGGGTTGGAGGTGAGTTAAGGTCTCTAAATAGGGTCCAAGACCCTAAATTAGGGTTTTAATCTGGCTTGACGAACGCAGTGCGTTCCCTTGGGGAACGCAGGGGGTTCCTAAATGCACCCGTGTCCAAATTCTCATGTACGCCATGCGTACTCGTTTTGGCCCAACACCCCTCTAAGGTCAAATGGTCATAACTTTTGCATCCCTTATCCGTTTTCGACGTTCTTTATATCCACAAAAAGGTAATGAGAAGCCCTACACATCTATAAACTTTATTTAGTCTAAAAACCAACCGAAACTAAATCTAAAATTCATAAAAGGCCCGAACTAATGCCTTTACCGATACCCTTGGGATCCAAAACACAAACCGAATACACGGATCATCCAAGCTACATCATCCACCTCCAAATGAGCCCAAACACAATTCTTCAAGCGTTCTAATCCAACTAATACCCATTTCATGATCACCATCCCGCACTAGGAAACGATTCGAAATTGGTCGTTATAACTCTCCCCCACTTAAATTAGATTTCGTCCTCGAAATCATACATTACCATCCTTGGCATGCCAAACAACCTGAGCAACACGGCCACGACCCGAAGCATACCATAGTCTTCCCAAGGCAACCGAAACCAACCCTAGCAGGGCTCCAACCCGAAGACGAACGAATCCTTTCACCACCCGACAATAATCCCTTACAAAATAGCCACATCCACTCAATCTAAAATCTGGAGTCTAAAGATCGTCTAACTCCCTAACAGACCGACCATACTGAACCATTGTTAATTTTGTTCCACTTATCTCCCAACTGGCCACTCAACTTCTAATAACTTGACATTCTCACTAGAAACTGAATCACACACCAATTATCACTTCATAACACTTATACTTGACATAATGTTCAGATAATCCTTCGAGTTGAAGATTACTCCCTGTAACGGCTAGACTCATACAACAGCTGCGCAGCCGGGTCCAATCAACCACTCTGAGATTATTTAATCCCACAGCGAGCAATTTATCATATGCCCCGAATCACAAGCGACTCCACACAAGAAGTCGAGTCCTCCATGGTCCCAACTTGTCTGCCAACTATCTGAAAAACCGGACTCCTGACCGGTTGTTGAGCCAAAAGACGCACACACACACAGTAGTCTTATGTGACTCCCGTGAGAAACGTGATCTGATAATAATTACCCAAGCTATCCCTCCACTTATGGCTCCAATTGATCAAGACAGCTCAAAAAACCTGATGCCATCAAATCCAATGCTAAAGGCGAATGCTACCAGACCAACTATAGTCTTAAATCGCAACCGATCTCCATCACTTACCACTTACTATTTCCATGCATGATGTGGTTTTCCTACAGCCATACGATCTGAACAACCGAGGTTTAATACATCTGAAGAAATCCATGACCAATCATACAATGAAATCCATCTGAAAATCCGAACTCCCATACTTGCTTGACCCCTACACAGATAAAACCAAGCTAAAACACAAGAGTCTGATCCGACAACAAAATTGAAACCATCCCTTAATCCTGAACCCTTCAACTGACACCATTGTCATTCCTAGTCCTTAACCCATATCCTTCTGAAGAGAAGGCCTCACACAAAAACGAACACGATTCCAAACTCGAGATCTCACCCAACCGATCCGATACTCAACTCATGACCCGAGATCCACAAATCAGTGCTTGCATTTCACACCACAACCTTCCGATTCTCGACAACCCCTCACTTGACCAATTAATAATTACTCCCAAACCATATCGGAGACTACCAATATCACACCTGGTCCAACCACCAGGTTCCCAAAAGCCCAAATAACGAGGATGTCCAACCTATAGACCTCCTCTGCGCCACACACCGACCACCCACTTGATCCCGCAACTCAAATCCAAAACCTTGACCCCACGGTCTCTACCAGGATCCACCTGAACTACCATAATCACACAGGCCTCGCCCACGGGACCTGCCCCTCAAGAGCTACTTAATCCCGACTCCGCCTCGGACCCCAATGGTCCTCAACCCAAAACAAAGGATATTCCTCCACAATCCTGACCGACGTGCCCAAGGTACGAACTGATTCCCCATCACGCTCGACCATCTCTAATAATAGTTTACCACGAACTGGTGAATGCTACGATCTCCATCGCAGTCCTACAACACCTCCAACCAACCATGGTTACCATTTATGGTCTTACCACCCTCAAATCATCACAATACCATGCATCATGAGCCAAATCATGTTACCATTCAGGAGTTCGAGTCACGCATTCAAATCCCACAGCCTACTATGTATCACAATGGAGATGCTGACCTGCGGTTGGAAGTTTCCTGAACTCCCACCAACACAACCTTAATCTCAAAATCCATTTAATTCTCCCCCACTTGGACTCGACGAAGCTCTCTCACCTCTTAATTCCTATGGATCTCCGACCCATCTCCCTAGACTAGCATGAACCGCTCATACCCTGCGCTAAACAATACTAGTGTTCTATTGCTAGCCAAACTCAATGATCACCTAACTCCTGAAATCCTGAAGAATACTCTTGAAAGCTTAGCCAGTCTGATAATCCAAATCACCTCCCATGATACTATACCACTTCCCTGAGTTCTTATGTTGGCGACTAAAAACCATAACCCTTGCCCCGAACCGACGAATCTTCATCCCAACTCCCATTCTCGAAGAATCCCTTAATCCTATTCGATTGTAACCTGAGCGAATATGAAACTCCCATTTCATTCCAATAACCAAACAACTCATGCAACTGGAACCACCATCTTCCTGCTATCGCTCCTCTCCTAGTAGCGGTAGTGTTTGAACCCAGCAGTTCTTCCGTAGGCAACTTTCGCTCCTATCGAAACAAAATACTAAAACCGCTGAACCCTGACGATTATTGAAGAACCAAGCCGCTGAATCCTGACCAAAAACCTTCCACACAATACCTCTGAACCGATCTCGACCAAAACCAAAATAACAACCGAACACATTGGGACCCGTTACACAAGATACAACCCCTCAATAACCCACTAATGATCACGGCATGCAAAAGACATAAAACAATCCTCGAAGATATAACAAACGATAACAGAGCAATAAACTGGAGATAACGCTTACCCAAATCATTTTAAAATCCAAGAAACATGAAAATTGATAACAACTGAAAGGAACACAAAAGATAACATGCCCGTAAAAGAACCTGTCGGAGCACGGCCTCCCCTAACTGACACTGCAATTACCGGTTCTTGTCCTAACCCTCACGCCTTTCATAGATTCACAAGGTAGTCGGGGCAGGTGCACTCACTACTTCTCCCCTCCTCATCGGACAGACGGCCCTCTTGTGGCCCACTTGGTCACAGAGAAAACATAACTGGCTTGCCCCCCGAGGACAATCCTTGCTGACATGATCAATCTTGCCACACTTGTACCAACCCATACCCCTGGTACGACAAACTCCATCGTGCAGTTTCCCACACATGTTGCACTGACCCCGGCCATGCCGACCCATCAATCGTTGATCCGAAGTCTTGGGTCCCCTTCCCGGGACCCTCCCCTGCCTACACCTGATCTGCTCCCCTCTTCCCCAGGTGCTCCAAATCGATCTCCCGCTCACAAAAGAAAGAGTATGAGGTCCAACAATAGCACCAACCTTAGCACGGGTCGCGCCCAATCTCTCATCCAAGATCTCCAACATGCCCTCCTTGACCACACCAAAAATCACGGGAGTCTGCTCCAAAATACAGCGGGTAATCTCTGATCAGATGAATTCCTGCATCTGCTTGCTAATCGAATCAATACCCTCACCTAAGCCGGTACCAGAACCGAAACCTCCTCCCTGAGTGCTCATCACCAAACTGGAATATAACATGTCACTGATCAGACATATCCAAGAATCCTCTTCCACAGGCTTCTCAGATTCTGCAAGACTCTCCCTGGTTCGAGTATGGATCTTGTGCTTTCAATAGTATGGGTCCAATACTACCTTCCACACCTATCCATACTTTCCTCAAGAATCATCCTGAATCCTCTAAGTCACCTTCTCAAACTGATGCACCAAAACTCACTAAGCAATACGACTACAACCGCTGCAGCACTCCCTAGGCTAACCTAGGTCCTCGAACTCACCCTGACATCGGCTGCTGAGGAACTCCCCATAATATCAGTCATCCACCTCATGAATACCATCATATTCACTTAGTAGCCGACTACCATCATCTAGAGTTCCACAAAGCACAAAGCAAGCAGCATTCATGCAGTAACACTCCAATCCATAAAACTATCATAGAGCATTCAACCCACACACCACCACTTATGCTAGAAATTCCACCCTTACTGCCGGTTGCCTTATGCATGCAAATTATACACAGAACAGGATCAAATAGACTATCGAATAACAGACTCTACCCTAGACCCACAACCAGACAAGGAACAGGAAATAAGGCCAAATCAATTATTCTAGGGCTATAAGATCCTAACCGTATAAAATTCTTAAAGCATACACTTAGCAATTATTGATTCCAATAGATATTCCCATCTCAGCATAACATCCAATTCACCCAATGCAACAAGGTATCACATATCATTCCAAACTACCACGGACTAATCAGCGCTACCATGCAAGTCTACCAGCTCATACAATATACATACAAAGGCATCTTTCGTAGCCTTCTATCATGCAAGAACTGGGCAAATCCTTAGCCCTAACTAGCATGCAATTCACAGATTCATAAACTAAATCATAACATATAACATGTATGGGTATTCTGGGAAAACTTACTTGAGCTCGGCTGATTGCATGCACCACACCCTTCTCTTATCTTAAAAATCTCTTTTCTTGAAAATACTTTTCTTTTTGAAAACTTTACCAATCCCCAGTTTGAGTTCAAACACACCCGAGAGTATGTCCGAATCCCTCAAACCATTGCTCTGATACCAACTTGTAACATCCGAATACCAGGACATAAAAATTTTGTTTTTAGATTAATAAATCGTTAATACAGATTGTTTTCATAAAACCAGAGTAACCAATATTTAGCAAAACATCATTAACCCAGAGTAATTCACAAAATGTGGAAACTTGTAGTGTGTGCTTTGCAATCATCCCGAGCTCTTCCATTTGAAAATCGACGTACCTGAAACATAAACTGAAAACCATAAGCACAAAGCTTAGTGAGTTCCCCAAAATACCATACCACTTACAACCACAGATTATCATGCACATACATATAGTTTCCATGGTCTCCCCCCCCCCCCCCCCCCACCATGGTCTTTATCTATTATACCATGGGCTCCCCCCATGGTCTTTACCTGGAATGTCATGGGCTCCCCCCCCCCCATGGTCTGACATCCAATTGTCACAGGCTCCCCTCGGCGTCTTCCATGTAAGTATCATAGAGACAGCTAGCATACCACATAACACGTAATGGGCCGGCATTGGTGGCTTCGACCCCTGGATATAGTGAGAAGACTCACCTCGCACTGCTGAATCATACAGAAACACCCTTGGATGTTGGCTGGAAGATCCCCAAACTATCAATAACAAATAAACACCCAATTAACAATTGGGTTCCAATCCTTAACCACAACTCCCTACCTGGGGTAAAAAGACCATTTTACCCCTAACCTAGCCTTGTCCAAATCTAAGACCCAAACTTACAATCTGAAAGGTCCAAAGGCCAATAAATCAACCAATGGCCCAATTTTCCAAATTGGGCCCAAACCCCTTACATGGGACTTACCTTAAGGCCCAACCATTCTTTCTAGTCTAAAACACTTTGTATTCCGATGGCCCATTAATAATTCAAACACTCAAACCGAAAATACCAAAAATCACTCGTGGCCGAAACCATGGCCTAATTTTCCAAATTGGGCCTAAACCCCTTCGTGGGCCTTTTCAAAATAATTATCAGCCCAAAAGAAACAACTCAGCCCAACCAAATCCCATACCAAAAGGGTCCAAGTCCAAAAATCCTAATTCCCATATGATCAGACGTACGCATGGCGTACATCGCCGGTCCAAAAACGGGTATCATAGCCGGAACGCACGGCGTTCCCCAGTGTTACGCACGACGTTCCCGGAGGCCACCCAAAAGTCGTTCCATTGACTTAATCCTTAATTCAAACATCCAAAACCTCAGAATAGCTAAATACAAGTGACTTGATCCATAAAGTCGAAGGCTTTAAGACTTTGCATGGCTTACTAAAGCCCAACACCAAAGATGAACCCCAAAGGTCAAAATCACCGCAAAAATGTCTTAAAAACTTCATAATACCTTAAGACCTCAATCCAAACTTCCAGATCTGATTTCAAGGGACTTCTTAAGCCATAAAGTTTCCTACTTTATGACTTAACATAACTCAATGGGACCCAAATCAAAAGCTTAAGTCCCAAACTTCATCAAATGACTACCAAATCATGCATGAAAGGTTTATACCCATCAAGATCCAAACTTTGTGACTCTATAACCTCAACAAGGACCAAATATGAACCTCAAAGGTTCTGGAGTAACTTCTACTCACAAGAACCACCTCAAAGGGACCAAAACCATAACAAAGCCTGGACCAAAACCATAACAAAGACTGGACCAAAACCATAACTTCTACTCACTTATGTAGATCTACATGAAAGAGTTGTCAAGGTTGAGACTTTATACCTCCAGAAGATAGATCTAGGTGCACAAAGCCTGGATTCAAAAGCTCCAAGTCAAGCAATGACTCTTCAAGAAGTTCCTTCTTCTACCTCAAGCACCAAAACACATATAAATCACTTTGAAGCTCAAGAATCACTCAAATGGAGGCTAGGGTTTTGTTCTTAGGGTTAGAGAGGATGGAGGCTGAAGGAAATGAGGGTTAGAGGTGAGTTAAGGTCTTTAAATATGCTTCAAGACCCTAAATTAGGGTTTTAATCTGGCCTAACGAATGCAGTGTGTTCCCTTGGGGAACGCAGGGGATTCCCAAATGCACCCGCGTCCAAATTCCCGTGTACGCCATGCATACCTCCCTTGTACGCCATGCGTACTCATTTTGGCCCAAGACCCCTCTAACTTCAAATGGTCATAAATTTTGCATCCCTTATCCGTTTTCGACGTTCTTTATATCCACGAAAAGGTAACGAGAATCCCTACACATCTATAAACTTTATTTAGTCTGAAAACCAACCGAAATTAATCTAAAATTCATTAAAGGCCCGAACCAACGCCTTTACCGATACCCTTGGGCTCCAAAACACAAACCGAATACCCGGATCATCCAAACTACATCATCCACCTCAAAATGAGCCCAAACTCAATTATTCAAGGGTTCTAAGCCTGCTAATACCCACTCCTTTATTGGTTTTTGATACAAAATATAAGTTTGTTTTTCACAAAAACCGGCAACGGAAGACTTTAAAAATAACAAGTTTATTTTTAGTTCATAACAAAACCAAAACATCATGGATCCATTTACTGAGGTTAGAATGAAATAAAGACAACCATAGGATCTTTTAGAGATAACCTTTGAAGCCTTTGAACCCACTTGGTTTTGGGGTGTTGATGAAGATGTAAAGATCAAAGAAAATGATCTTCTCTACTAATATCCACCATCAAGATTAAGGCACTTGGAATGCTAGTTCCTTCTTGTATAAAGTACTTCTTAAGCCTTTAAGTGATTAACTCAAATAAGCACTAAAGGAGAAGCACTTTGAACCACCAAAGACTTGAATGATCTTCAAAATAAAAACAAGAGAAGTAGCTCCATGCTACTTACGGTTTTGGTGAGAAGAAAGGAAGAAGAAGAGAGTGTTTCACTTAGCCAAAATGCAAGCCTCGTGCATCTCTTATATAGACCATGGAAGGTAAGGGATTTACATTAAAATAATATAAAGTAACTCTCTTATTTTCAAGAAGCATGGGCAAGGCATGGAGGTTGACAAGCAACCTTCATAATATTATATATATTTAGGCCATACCTC
Organism: Lactuca virosa; assembly: GCF_052849685.1. Taxonomy (NCBI): domain Eukaryota; kingdom Viridiplantae; phylum Streptophyta; class Magnoliopsida; order Asterales; family Asteraceae; genus Lactuca; species Lactuca virosa. The sequence continues at coordinate 64,186 of NW_027630020.1, read as the reverse complement.
TCATAAGAGGATGAATTCTTTATTTTTTATAAACTCCAAGTTTATAAAATATAAAAATTTTCTTTAGGTAAAAGACAAAAGAATTCAATTAGTCCAAAATATTGTGCATGACTTATTAATTCATACCATATAAAATAATAACTAGTTATACTCTCTTATAATTATTATTTTCATAAAACAATAATTATTCCCTTATTAAAATACAAGAATCAATATTATTTATTAATAATCATATAAATAATAAATATACAAAATGTGCCAACTTGATAAAGGTGTGACCCTATATGATCATATATTATTAGTAATATCATTCCATAATGATTCTTGGGCATATAGATTCAGAAATCTCCCACTTGCACAAGATTCATTATAGACTGACATAGACAGTAACTGACGTCTAGCAACGGGCTACTGCCCCTAATAATATATGAAGAGTGTCATCTCATCAACAGCCGATTCCAGGAGCTCTAAGCTACAATTGTTACTAAAGGTGTGGTATCAATTATTCCTTTGTCACAGACATCATGTCGAACATGAGATATGGATCGTCATCAATCTCATTCAGTGTTCAACTTTTAGTAAGGCCTTAGATGTCTAACTCTTATTGAATAAGAGGGAAAAACCCCATCTCGACTACATACGCCCATCAATGTAGTTCATGTCATACCCAACGATGGCCCTTGTGACTGCCTTTTATGGAACAACGTTAAACAATGTCAAAGCACAACAATTCCTAAACTTCAAGTCCCAAATATGTATCTCAGGTCTAAGAATACAAAGATACAACCTTGATCAAAACATCACTCTTGACTACGATCCATAAAGTGGTTTTGATGCGGGTCAAGTCCAATACTTATTCTCCTAATCAAGTATCTATGAAGTTGGTAGCAGCTCTTGCTATTTTCATTTCCATGAGAATCCACCAATCGACTCATATTAGTCTTACCTCATAGATGCTCCCACAACTATGAACGACTATAGACATTTAGAATAACCTAGTTATTCAAGGATTTAAACATGCTAATATAAAACACAACAATTGTTCAATGAAAGACTCATATCCAATATATCAATTCATTTCAATATATGTTGTTTGTACTGTTCCAATATCCAAGAACTAAATTTTAATCAAATACATCTACTTATATCAACAATGCCCTATAGCACTAGCTTGACTTTCATGCTTTAGCTAATGAAGCAGCTTTGTTAAGTAGATTTGACAAACTTGATTTGTATAAACTTTGCGAATACAATCATTTTCAGTTTTATACATAACTCAGGTATAAATAAAGAATACTGAGAATGAATTAGATGCTTAAATATGACTTAGATACCAATACTTGCATAATGGGATTACTCATAGTCATAATGAACTATACATTAAGCATCTTTGTACGTGGTTCTCCAAACCACAATGTACTCTAACTCTGATTTGTAACTGTAATTAAAATTTTACATGGAAACACTATCCATGTATCTTTCTCTTTATTCATAATGAAGACACGCCCGATTGAGATTAAGAATCATCTCAATCTATTTGAAAATTTAGCACGTGTGTAACAACTTTAAACATAGCTTTCTTTCAAATACTTCGTAGATCAGGAGTATTTCTCTAGTTCTTGCAAGTACTTTAAAATGTTCCTGTAAGTCACACAATGACTTGTTCTCAGATTATACTGGTATCATTCGACATGCTTTAAGCATACGACTCATTTAGCCTTTATGCATCATCATGACATATATGATTAATCCAATTGCATCAACATACATAATACAATCATATTATCTAGTTCAAAAACATTTGCACTATGATTTTGCTCAAAATCATGTCATGTGATTTTTGACAAGATGACTCTCTCAGAGTCCTTTATCTTAAGCTCTTTTAAGATCCTTGACAATTAATGCAATTTTATTTAATCCTTTAAGTTGCCATGATCTATCTATATCGATCTTTATTCCAAGAATTAGTATGTTGACTACATATAAGACTAGGAATGTTACTGTGTTCCCACTAGCTTTGTAGAAAACATAAGAGTCATCTAGATTCATAATTAAATCGCACTATGTAATTAACTTATAAGAAAGAAGATTCTTACTTTGAGATGTTAGCTTAAATCTTGGAAAGATTTTCATTCATGTATGTTTTCTCCCTTGAAAACTCACCTACTCTTTATAGTCAAACTATATCGAGGAACATTAATCAAGCCCATACTTGATAATCATACATGAATGCATCTCTATGTGTTTTATTAGTTTCTAATAAACTATTAAGCAGATTCAACAACAGTTGAAAACTTGCTAGTTCCAAACTATGATGCATTTAGTTTAGGGTTCTTTAGCTCTAAAAGTTCCATATAGCTCCCACTTAGAAAAAGAACTTTATAAGTACTTGTCTTCTGTAATGACAATTAGTGGGATTAGTAAAAACTTCATCCGAAACAATCATTTAGGATAGTCTACATAAATGCAATTAGTAGATGCTAGAGTGGTTAAACTTATTGTCTAACATAAGCTCTATAACTCTATACCTTTTAGGTAAGGATAAACTATTTCATCCTCAGTCTAATATAAGTATCTAATCTACTTGTTTGGTTGGAAATATATATTCAATATATATTTGTTGCAGTGAGCATTATTCCAAAATTGTGTAAAGTAAATAGTTCTTTTAAAACATCATATAATAGACTACAAGGTCTATGTTTTATCCTCTTTAAAAACTTGTACTATCGACATTCAACTAGTGGCCAGGTGACCCTATCCCACTAGAGAATACGAAGGCTATCTCGAATATCAAAAGATAGATTCAAGTGATCAGGTGATCCTGTGCCACAAGAACCATACTAATGACGAGTGAGTGTTTTTGTCGGAATAAGTTGTGAATCAATTCCACAACTCCTAAGATGTTCAAAGAATACTTGGTTTACAAAAATCATTTTCTTTATCACAACAAAAGGTTAATTATGGTCTCATTAAGTCGTATTTCAATCTTCACTATGAAACAATTTGAGAAAATCAAAGGTTTCAACAATAACGAATAAAAGTCGTCAGTGAAATTGAATAAGTATCTATCACCAAATCTATTCATGGATGGAAAAAGAATACATACATCACTTATGTATAACTCTTTGTCATGCCTTTTGTTCTTTAACTACTAATAGATAAAGACACTTGTGAATCATCTTCCCATATAAATATGATTCACATATATCAAATGAATCAAGCTCATTTGCCTTCAAAAATTCCATCCTTTTGAAGTTGGTATATGTATTTCTTTTTTATATTGTCATGATGATTATGACATAGATAAGTTCCAATCAAATATAATTTGATTATATATGTGTTATGATCAGAATTATTAATTTAATGAAAGATTACAGATTTACTTCATAAATAACATTATGAGAAAATATTCTTTAACACATAATACATCATTTCAGAGCATGAATGTGAACATCCATTAAACGATAAGTAAATCTAGATTTATTCATAAATTACAATTGTTACATGTCCCTATAAGGATAGGTACAATACATATATTGTTTAAATAAAAGACTATAACAACACTTGTTATATCTTCAACACGAAATACCATTCGTTTGTAATCAGTTGATTATTTCTTCCAATTATCAACACATAATATCAATTATTAGTGTCACATGAAGTATTAAATACTCAAGTGAATGATTGAAAATTAAATAGTTCTATCATATAGATATCTGAAGTCTTGTCCAAGTCAGACTTTTCAGCTTGATGAGATGAGAGGAGCAATTCCTCCATTAGTGTCCAGTTTCTTCCACAATAGAAACAACACTAATCATTTGTCCATTCATGATTTCTGGGTTTATGTTGTATTTCCCTTAACTGCAAGTCATGGTTAATTTCTTCAATATGATGCGAGACACATCAATATCATCACAATAATACTTCCATCAAAGTATCATGATCAGACTAATTGGTTGCAGAGATTATTCAGGTGTGGGATCTTTCAGTATATATAATTTCTATTTATCTTAAAGGTAGGACCTCAAGATATTATACCAGTTATAGAAATTATAACCATCAAATGTGACTGTCTCTTGAAACTCAACAAGAGAGAGGTTTTGCAGGGCGTAAAATTATTAACAGTTATCAGCAGAATTTAACAAAGTTTCATTTACTATTTTCAATATTTATTCTTTAAAAATTAATACCTTTTATTATTTCTTAAAACATTAATTTATTAAAGTCTAGGATCCAAGTAACGAACAAGTAAATGGTTAGGTGACCTTTATCCCATAAACTTAATCAAACTCGGTAGGTAGCAATTACCAATTGCATACGATATGTAATTCCTAGATTATGGGATCCTAAACAACTATTTCTTAGTTTGGCATGTTTATCTCATTTATGCCTCGGACCTCTCATGCTTAGGTGACCTTTATCACATAAGATTCCGATCAAGTCATCCTACTTGAAACAGCTTGTAGCATTGTAACTAACCAGTAACAAGGTGACCCTTTAGAAACTAGAAACTACAAAACTACCCCGAACATCAAAATCCAATCCTAGTGACCAGGTGACCCCGTGACACTAAAACCCTCAAATGATAACGAGTGTTCTTCAAAAAGATGGACATGACTTGCATTTTTAGAAAATGTTTTATATATGTTTTACATTTATACTTTATAAAAACATGGTCTCGTGAATATTGCATGCATTCAATAATTCCTGTACCCTTTTTTAAAATTCATATCACTTGTTATGAGGTTCTTTAGATGCCATTTTATTTGCCATTAACCGCGATCAATTATAAGCTAAAATCTGGTTTTAAGAACCGGTAATAGTCTTAATAAAACTTTATTTTATACTATAAGACTTGGAGTTTTGGATGAGTTATAAAATCACTATTTTAAATCTCCTTTTAACAATCAAAAAACTTATGACTTCATGAATTTGTAGAATAAACTAATTTTATTTTATAAACTCAATTTTATGCATCTTATGAAAAAAATCATATTTTGATAAACCAAAACTTGGGTGATGATACTTATGTTTAAAATCCCATTTAGCATGCATAAAACATAATATCAAAATGTTGCGTTATGTTTAAAACACCAATATCATATATTAAGTTTCGATGCAGAAATAATCATTAGTTTTAGTATTTGCCATTATAACGCTATAAACCGATTTTAGTCTTTTAAATAAAAACTCCTTATTTTTTATAAAGACATGGAGTTTATATAATGTTTAAACATCTTTTAAACCATTTCAAATATTTTAAAGTTGGGTATTTATAAGTTTTACAATAAACTATTTTCAACAAAAAATTGAGTTTTAACCGGTAAAACGTTTTTATAAATATCCATTTATAAACATCTTATGTTATCTTTTAAATATTTTTTATTCAAACTCTAAATGATATTATCTTATGAAAAAATGTTATTTGACATGTAAAAACCATTTTTATACATAAAACATAATATATATATATATATATATATATATATATATATATATATATATATATATATATAACATAAAATAAACATCACAAGCATGCATTATAATATGTATAAACCAAGCCATGTCTAGTAATAATTTTTGTGAGCCCTCACAAGAATTATTAAGTATTTCCTAAAGGACTTAAGGGACACTTCAAAAGGTCTTCAAGCTCCCACTTGCCAAGTCAACTCTTTCTTGCAAAAGGACTTCAAATCTTCATGTTGTGAAAGTTGCAACACTGAAACTATTAAGACTATAATTAAGCCCAAAACCAAAAGTGAAAGCTTGTGGTTGGGATTATGGTCTTTAATGGTTAAGTCATCTTCAAGGAAGTCATTTCTTCATCTTGTTACATTTAAAAGGAATACAACTAGTCTAACTAATTTATTACAACAAATCAACAAATGAAAAATTACATAATTTATTTATTACATCTTATGAATAAATAAATATCAACCAAACATAACACAAAGGTCCAAATGATTTGTTTATACATAAAAACATATCAAATATTATAACAAACAACTCTTTGTTTTTTAAGGCAACTTTTATATAACCAAAATGCATGAAAAATGGTTATATATAAAAATAAACAATTTTAACTAAGAAGTTGTCAAAGAAGACAAATATGGATTTTTCTTAACCAAAAGAAATTCATGTTTTTTTTTCCAAAAGCCAAAGATTATAAAACATAAAAAAATCATTCTAACATATAAAAGATGGCTCTGATACCACTGTTGGGTTTTGATACGAAATATAAGTTTGTTTTTCACAAAAACCGGCAACGGAAGACTTTAAAAATAACAAGTTTATTTTTAGTTCATAACAAAACCAAAACATCATGGGTCCATTTATAGGGGTTAGAATGAAATAAAAACAATCATAGGATGTTTTAAATATAACCTTTGAAGCCTTTGAACCCACTTGGTTTTGGAGTGTTGATGAAGATGTAAAGATCAAAGAACATGATCTTCTCTAAAAGTATCCACCATCAAGATTAAGGCACTTGGAATGCTAGTTCCTTCTTGTATAAAGTACTTCTTAAGCCTTTAAGTGCTTAAATCAAATAAGAACTAAAGGAGAAGCACTTTGAACCACCAAAGACTTGAATGATCTGTTGGATTAGTGTCTAAGCCCATAACTATATTTGGTATGTACTTGACCCGATAGTAGCATGGTCCTTTTCAGTTGCCTTCACCAAAGCAACTTGACTGGATGAATAATGGACAAAGAGGATAAATGTGATTTATTAATATATTATGTGAATAATATATTAAAATAGAAATCATATTATTTAATTAACATTGGTCAAGAATTAAATTAGAATTAATTTTGTGGTCAAAAGAGGTTAATTAAATTAAGGGGATTGATATTGTAATTATAAGATAACTGCAAAATGGGCTGAGGATCTCTTGGATAAGAAGTGGACGAAATCTTATGGAAGCCCATAAGGATTTCGTCCAAGGCTAGGTGTTTTGGAAGATTCCTATGGGCTGCTTAGGGCTTAAGCAACCAGATTAGGTATTTGACTGAAACCCTAATTCATCACCTATATAAGGACCCCTGTGGCATCTGATTTTTGGCTACACTGAACCCTAAGGATCTCTAGAGCTAAAATTAGCCTTCCTCCTCTCTCTCTCTCTCTCTCTAATATTCTGCAAGTGCTTTTGGTGTTTGTGATCTATTAGATGCATCACATTGAGGTGCTAAGTTCTCAAAGGCAACGATCTTCAAGCTACAATTGAAAGGTAACATTCTTACTTGTTATATTATGTTGATTTTGATTTTGTATGCTAGATTTAGGGTTTACAAGCTTTGGATGATTATTGCATGTACAATTAGAAAAACCTAAATCCAAAGCTTTAGGGTTTGCATGTGCACCATAGAATTGTTGTTTTGCTCATAACCCAACAATGGTATCAGAACCTAGGTCGTTTTTCTATTGTATTTGATGCATAGCTAAATAATTCAAAGCTGAAAAACTCAAAAAATCTGCATCTGATTGATCAACTCGTCGAGTCCCCTAATGAACTCGACGAGTCAGGGCTACTCAACGAGTCCAGTCTGTGACTCAGCGAGTCGTCTCGTCTGTTAGTAGATTTTTCGGGATTTTGACTATAATTAGGTTGGGATAATTACCATAAACATTTTTAACTGATAAAATCTAATTTTTTTTAATATAGTATTGATTATCCTCATCCAATTAGAAGATAGTGGTTAAATAATAAGATAATTACTTGTTTATATGATAAAATATATTATTTGTATTATTTAATATGAATTATCTTGCCTTAAATGAATTAGGTCAAATTTAGATAATCACAAATTATTTGATTAATTAAATTATTTGAAATTTGATCTAGAAGCTTTTGAAAAGTTTCAAAACTTGCCCTCAAGTTTTGGAATTTAAAATTTTGATTAATAGTTTTAATTTTGAAATATTTAAATTCTAAACCCTAGAATTTTACAAGTTTAAAATTCAACCCTTATACTATTATAATATTATAAGATTAATAATTATATATATATATATATAAGATAAGCTAGTCATATCGTTAGTAGGCCTCATTCACGAATCTGGTCTATAAGGGGTGTTTAACGAAGCGGCCTGTAAAATGACTATCATTGGGTATTTCTTACCCACCACACTCTTTACTAGTGGAGGGTCATTAGCCAAACGGGTAGGATAGGAAAACTAATTCCTCATTAATATGTATAATGATTATATAAAGTAACTAAATGTTTTATAAATTCCCAATCTTAGTTACTTTAGAAAAAATGTGAAAATGTATGCTATTCCATTAAATTTCACTTTGCACCTTGCCAAGTCGTTAATGGAGCGTGTGTGGTTAATCGGCACACTAATTTGGGACTAGCAAAGGTGGAAAAGGGTGGCTCGATGTTTATCATAGATTGTTGGAGCGTGTGTGGCTAACCAGCACATTGATTAGGTGATAAATGACATCGATAGTCCCAAGCACATTTGCATGGTTATTCACACCTTGTTTGTGATCCTCGGTATCCCAGTCACAAACTTGAAGGGCATAATCGAGATTTAAACATGTCATTCAAAAGTTCAATGAATCTCAAAAGAATCTAGGAATTTCAATTCATTTAAAACTTAAAATCATTTTCGTTTTTCATGGTGGAAATTGGTAAATCATCATTTACCTACCTTCATATTATTTGCAATTAGATTACGGCATCCCTCTTCTGAATTGTAAATAATTGTGTTGCGTCCTGGCCCTAATTTCTCATTTGGGTGTTTAATTCGGGATTATTTTCTAATCTAAACTTTTTTCCTTTTCTATTTCAGATGTCTACTCAAAACAATAACGCCTCTGGCTCGACCCCTTCTGGCTCATTCTCACTCATGAACTTGTGTGGGAGGGTGATCTTTGATGGAACCAATTTTAATGATTGGATCCGCAACATTCGCATGGTTACCCGCTACGAGGACAAAGAGTATGTTCTCGACAAGGAGCTGAAGGAGGTTAACGCGAACACTACTACTCCCGAGGAAATTGTTGCGTACGAAACTCATGAAAGAGACGCAACAAAGGTGCATTGCATCATTCTCGCTACAATGACTGCTGAACTCCAAAAGTCCTACGAGGACTACTATCTATACGAGATGCACCAAGATTTGATGGAAAGGTACCATCAAAGTGCAAGGCAGGAAAGGTATGAGATCATCACCTCGATGATCACTACCAAAATGAAGGATGGAGAGTCCATTACGGCCCACTTGAAGAAAATGCAAGGTTTGTGGACCGCCTACTGAAGTTGAATGTGAACTTCGATGAGGAGTTGGCCATAGATATCATTCTACACTCGTTGCCTCCTTGTTATGACCTGTTGCGTATGACCTATCATATGAACAAGGATGAGGTCACTCTGAGCAAGCTTCAAGGCCTGCTAAGGACTGCTGAGAGTAGTCTAAAAGGCAAATCTGCTGCATCTACTCCTACTACTGCTTCCCCTGTCTTGGCAATTTGACAAGGGAAAGGGAAGAAGAGGAAGGCTCCTTCTAAGAGCCACAAGGGTAAACCCCATGATGGATCCTCTTCTAGTGGGACCAAAGCTGGTTCTGCTACCCCCTCTACCAACCCAAAAGAAGCAGAGTGCTTCTACTTTCATGAGAAAGGGCATTAGAAACGAAGTTGCCCGAAGTATCTGCAAGACATCAAGGATGGGAAGATAAAGCCCACCTTCGTAGGTATTTACACTATTCAATCTAATAACTCGTCGCATGTTATGTCTTGGGTCCGCGATACAGGATGTGGTTTTCATATTTGTTCTGATTTGCAGGGTCTAAGAATAAGTAGGGATGTGGAGCATGGGAAGATAAACTTTATCATGGGGAATAGGAAAGCGTCGCATGTCACCAAGATTGCAGTTTACTCTTTAGTGCTTAGTAGTGGGTTAGTTTTAGACTTGAATAATTGTTGCTACTCGTATGAAATAACAAGAAACATTATTTCTTTTCATGGTTTGTATAAACAAGGTTTAGGTTTTCGTTTAATAATAAAATTGGTTCTATTAATGCTTTCTTGAATGGTACTTTCTATTTTGAAGCATTGCCTTGTAATGGTATATATGAAACTGTGATGGTTGTAGACAACTTAGGAAATAATGTGTTGCAAATCGATTCGTCCAATGGTTTGGACAAAGCATGCTTGTGGCATTGTTGTCTTGGACATGTCAACAAGAAGCGCATAGCCCAACTCCAAAAGGATGGAGTATTGGAGTCATTCGACCTTAGGGACGATGACACGTGCGAGTTTTGTTTACTTGGAAAGATGACCAAGTCACCCTTCACTAGCACTTGTGAAAGGGGTGAGGGTTTATTGGATCTCATACATACTGATGTATGTGGGCCCTTTAGATCCACCACAAGGGATGTGAGCCGCTTCTATGTGACCTTTGTTGGATTAGATGTCTAAGCCCATAACTATTATTGGTATGTATTCGACCCGATAGTAGCATGGTCCATTTGGGTTGCACTTCACCGGAACAATTTATATGGATAGTCTTTTGAGAATAGTATGTTTATGATTTATATTAATATATTATAAGTTCTAATATATTAATATGGAATCATATTATTTAATTAGTATTGATCAAGAATTAATTTAGTGATCAAAAGGAACTAATTAAATATGGACCCTTATAAATATAGGATGGGCCAAGTTCATTTAGGTTGGGCTAAGCTTGCATGGATAGTCCATGGAGTTTTTAACCCATGGATCCTATGGAAATGAAAGGTCATGGGTATTAGGGTATACATAAATGTAACCCTAATCCTCCACAATATATAAAGAGGTCTCTAGTTCATGAAATGGGCACTAGTGTGTGAGTATACAAGAGTGGGCCGATTTCTAGTGTATTTACTATTCTCTCAAGCTTTCCAAGGTGTTTTTGGTGATTTGTGATTCCACTTGAGGCTTCCACACTATTGGGGCTAAGCTCTTAAAGTTCAAGACTTCAAGCTCCATCAAAAGGTATGTCATCTAACTAGGCTTTTGTAGTATAGTTGCTTCATATTATGCTAGTTAGGATTAAGACCTTGGAATATCAAATATTTGCATGTATAATAGAGAAAACATAGATCCAATATTTTTAGGGTTGCATGTACACCATAGGAGTGTTAGAATGCTCAAAACCCTTCAGTGGTATCAGAGCCTAGGCTTGTTTTCAATTATACTTTATGCAAATAGCTGAAATAATCGATTTTTTGGTTGTGTGGGCTGTGGACTCACCGAGTCCACTGATGGACTCGCCGAGTCCATGAAGAAATTCATCCTTCTCGTCGAGTAGGTTCATACACTCGACGAGTAGGAGCCCCTGACAGCATATTTTCGACTTTTAAGGCTGGAATTGGACTAGAATCATTACCCTAAGCTGTTTTCGAACCTATAAACCTGTTTTTGATGTGGTAATGATCATTCTAATCCAATTCCAAAGATAATTGTCAATAGATTCATGTTTTGTATTAGTTTAATGGTTAGGCTAATTACATGAAAATTGTTTGATTTGAATTGTCTTGTTCATATGAGTTTAATCTAGATCATAGTTTTTCTTGACATATTTGTTTGTTTATTTGATGATCAAAATGACCTTTAATGGATTCCATAACTTGTCCTCAAGTTATGGAAAACCAAAAGTTTTTTCTTTAAAAGAATTATTAAAGAGTCTTAGGTTATGAACTTGAAGAGTCTCTTCCAATAAATTGTTTTATGAGCTCCATAACTTGTCCTCAAGTTATGGATGTCCAAGAGTCTTGCCATTAAAGCCATATTAAACTCATATGTTATAGAAATGAAAAGTTTTTGAATAGTTTCAAAACTTGCCCTCAAGTTTTGGAATTTGTAATGTCTCACACACACTTGAATTCCAAACCCTAGAGTTTTAAAAGTTAAAATTCAACCCTTATACTATTATAATATTAATAGTTAATAGTTATATATATATATATATATATATATATATATATATATATATATATATATATATATATATATATATATATAAGAACAAAGTCAGTCTTACCGTTAGTAGGCCTCATTCACGAAACCGGTCTATAAGGGGGTATAAGGTTGTTTCCTATAAAATGGCAGCTTAATGGGTGTCCACTCTCACCCACCGCTTCCTTGACTGGTGGAGGGTCGTTAGCCGAACGGGTAGGACAATGACTATAATTCTCATTATAAGTATAATGATAAATATAAAGTAACTAAACCTTTTATAAATTCCCAATCTTAGTTACTTTAGGAAAATGTGAATTTGGTGCTAACCCATGAAATTACACTTTGTACCTTACCAAGTCGTTGGTGGAGCGTGTGTAGGTAACCGGCACACTAACTTGACCTAGTAAGAGTGGCAAAGGGTGACTTAATGTTTATCATAGATCGGTGGAGCGTGTGTGGGTAACCGGCATATCGATTAGGTGATAAAGATTAAGGGTGCCAAGTTAATTTGCATGGTTATTCACACCTTGTTTGTGATCCTCGGCATCCCAGTCACAAACTTGAGAGGGCACAATCGAGATTGAAACATGCCATTGAAAAGTTCAATGAATCTCAAAAGATCTAGGAGTTTCATACCAATTAAAACCTAATTCCTATTTCGTTTTCATGGTGGAAATTGGTGAATCGTCATTCGCCTACCTTCAAATATTTTGTAGCTTGGATTACGGCATCCCTCTTCCAAATTATAAAATATTATGTTGGTTCCTAGACTTAATATTTCATATTGGGTATTATATTAAGGACTTAAATCAACTAACTTGAATATCTCCCATTTTAGATGTCTGGTTCAGACAATTATAATCTTCCCAAATCTCTTGGAACAAGCTTTCCTAATGAAGATGATGTTCCGTGGTTGGATAACGGAAATCATACTTCTCTTCCTCCACCTCCTCCAATTATTCTCCCTAACCCACAAGTTCTTGAATAGTTCAAGGTCACTCAAGCCCTATTGGCAAGCAAAGTCTATGTGTGCTCACATCTTGGAGATGAAGTCACATATTAACAAGTCGGGAGAGTTGGGTGTCAAAGTCTTGAGGAAGTTCGTTGTTGACTAGGTTCTTCAATCACTTCCTGAGTCACATAGTGAGTTCCTTTGGGACTACTATGTAACAGACTATGACATGACCCTTAATGATCTTACCTATTTGCTTGATGCTGCTGAATCAGCAATGATTTAGAGCACTGGTAAAGCAAATTTGATTGGAAGATCGACTTCCCAAACTTCCATGGAAATTGACAATGGTAACATTGGAAATCCAGAAAAGCTTTCTCTTCCCAAAGGAAAGGGATCGGCCATAGTCAACTCGGTTGACCAAATGGTAAAGAGAAAGGCTAAGTCAGAGATTGTCTCGTGTACCATTCCCAAAGGGTCCATATCTTTCTATTGCCAAAGGAAGGGGCATTGGTTGCGAAGCTTCCCTATTTACCTGAAAGTACACTAGGATGGTAAAAGTCAAAGTTTGACTCTACTTCGGGTAAAGTTCACTATCTAACTCTATTAAGTTCCTATTTGAGATTCTTATACATGATGTGACTAGGTCACATGTTGATGTTTTAAGAATCAAATAAAAGAGGAAGCTTAAAGGAAGAATATGTTGATTCTGATCGCGAAGATGGATTTCGATCGCATGATTCGGTGATCAGAATTTTGAGCTGTTGCTTAAGAGTTATGATATTTTCATATGCATTTGCATTGTAAGGATAAGTTTTCCGCAAGTTTTTAAAATAAAAGGAAAAAGTTTTAATTTTATTTATTTTAAAATTCCTTACAATGGCATTTGTGGAAAAAAAAATTGTTGTTTATATGATTCCATTGATAGCAATATTGGAAAATGGATTTGATTCTTTCATTTGTGGTAGTGTCTAAATTTACCAAATAAGAAAAGATTCTCATCACCCAAGTTTCAATTGGAACTGAAACTTGGAATCATGCAGGTTGTATTGTATGATGAATGAGAATTTTCATCTTTGGAAAATTAAGACTAATTCCTTGTTCACATGTATATGTGAGTCAAGTGAAGGACAAAGGGATCGGGTACACTTGGTTGTGCGCTGGTCAGGTCCACCACAAGGATCGATTAGACTATTCGTCATGATTTACTAAAGTTTAGTAAATATGGTTATACTTACAAGCTTAAGTATAATTCTGAAACATTGGAAAAGTTTCAATGTATGGCAGAACGAATGAGAAGAATCAAATTTGGCAGAAAGATAAAAGTTTCTCAAATCTGAAAAGATGGGAAATTACTTTAGTATCATGTTTTATGATCATCTTAATGATTATGAGACCATATCACAATTCATCCGCTAAGGACATCTTAGTGCATTCTTATGGTTAAAAAGAGGAGTCATGAATTGTTGAGGTGGTTAAATCAAGAAGATGAGTCATACTTCGTTCTAAAACAATTCTTAGAGTCATACTCCAAGATTGTAACTTGAGTGACATGTATTAAAGAAGGTTTATAACACTTGTCAAATGTATGAGTAAAAGTTTTCTACTCTTGTACATTTGAAATTGGTAAGTTGTGATGTTTTGGATAAAACAAAGACCAACTAAGGCCAATTGTGTGAAGTGTTTGTCTTTGATAAGAATCCACACTATCTCTTGAATATTTGTTTGTCAAGGAATGGTTCTTGGCAAGAGAGTCTTATATGTCAAGAGGACAGTGGGAGTCTAAAAGATTCTGAAAGAGGTTCAAGAACTAATCAAGAATAAAACCTGGAGTTTATCACTAGCGCAAGACTTGAACTTTGTAACCTATCGTGTTGACATATTCCTATTTCTGTGCCCATACCAGTTAGAGTTAACTATGCATCTGAGTTCTACATGTTCTCAGTTGTTTGCATAAATACTTGGAAGCAATGGTAGGCCCTTGTGCTGCCAGGTGGCAAGAATTTAAGATTGCACAAGTTCATTCCATGTGAGTTTGGATTTGTCACTAACCTTGTCTTGTGATTATGGTTTTGACAAATTCACATGGATAGTAACACATACACCATAGAAATCTAAGTGTCATAAGGTTTCTCTCCGATTCATGAAAATGATGGTGAGGAAACAATTTCACTGAGTAGATTTTAAGTAGATAGCAATTGTGATATTTGCATTCTCAAAGTCGTTAGTGGAGCGTGTGTGGGTAACCGGCACACTAACATGGACTTGTGAGAAATTGCAAAGGTCTAAACAATTGAGACTATGATTACGGCATCCCTTTTCATAGTTATAAAATTGTTTAGACACACATATGAGCTATCTAAGGAAAGGTGTATGATATTGATAAAGTTTTATCAAAGCATCTCGTATCAGAAATCTGAACTTTGGTAAGAAAGTCAATAAAGTATTGATTTCTAGAAGTCCAATTGATTTCTGAGTACATGTCAAAGCTAGTGGGAGCATAAGTGTTATGCTAATAATTATCATGTTAGTGGGAGCATGATAATTATGATAAGTATTGTAAGTTAGCAATGTTAATTATAGAAAACAAAAGTTTCAATTGGGAAAAGTTGTTTTGCTATAATTAAGGGAGAGGAAATTATACTTCATTTCAATTCTAAAAGCTTAGATTGAGATTTTAATCATCTTTAGTCAACGATATATATATATATATATATATATATATATATATATATATATATATATATATATATATATATATATATATATATATATATATATATATATATATATATATATATATATGAATTTTATGTTGGAATGGTTCAACATAAGGAAATTGTATATATATTGCGTTCTCAAAATTCGATTATGATTACGGCATCCCTCTTCATAGTCGAATTATGAAAACATGGCAAATAAAAAATATTGTAGCAAAAGACTGATCTAGGATCATGTCTTTATGTGAGACATCATGAATCGTGTCCCATATGCTTCGGATATAGGATCGATTACATGTGCTATAATATTTATCATTTCTAAATTTTCCAAATGCCCAGGGCATTAAGAGGGGAAAAGGTCTAGAATTGTATATGACTAAAATAATTAAGCAATGTTGAGGACAATCTGAGGTTTTACCAAAGATTGGTTGCTCATTGACAGTTGGAAGTATGGTGTAGATTTTTGGAAAGGACCATATTGACATCTTCTGAAAAGAGGCAACTCTTGTTCAGAAGTGATAGTCAAAATAGGAATATGGAAATGTTTCCATAGGTGGAAGTTATTCATTAAATCTGTGTAAGATTAGAAAAACTTAATGCAAGAAGGATGTTCAAAGGAATGTACTTTGAATATGAGACTTCGTTTCCATGGAATGATCTCCATTGGAATACTCTGTAATGTCTGTTGACAAGTCTTTGTGACTTCGTGCATAATCATTACAAGAGGATCAGTGCATATAAGTTTAGAATCTAATAGATTTCGGTAAATGACAGGAATTTGGAATTCTTACATTTACGATAAGGATTTGGGATTGTGAAATGATAATCATTGGAATTATGTTCAATTGATCTATTCCACAAAGTAAGGATCATAGACAAACATAGTGTGCATACTTGGTGTGTAGCATAACTATAGTTTGGATAAACATAGTGTGCATGCTTAGAGCATTGCATGACTATTGTTTTGATTCAAGTATGAAGTTGATTATTCGAAACATTATACAATGAATAATGAGTAATCAATATGGTGTTTAAATAAAAGGTGCTTGGGGCCATATAGGATTAGTATTATTCGTGTGTTTCACTTTGCATGTTTTGACTTCCCGAATAACTAAGTTATTCAAATTCTCCACAGTCAGTCATATGTTGGAAGTAGATATGAATCAAGACTGTCATGAAGTTGGCTTGTAGATGTCTAAGGTGTTGGACATAGCAAGAGTTGCTACAACATTCATGAGTGCTCCTCGAATGAGATTCGAGTATTGGATTAAACCCACGCTCATTTGAATCACTTCATGGATTTTATCATGAGTGATCATGAGACGATAATATCTTATATTATTCAAACCTAGAGATATGATTTGTTGACTGTGAGTTGGTTATACATTGATTGCACAAAAACGCTTCAGTAACTTGATGTTATAAAATGTGCCTTTGTGTATGATTCAACAAATGGTTAGTACAAACATATGAGTCGAAGTTTATCCATTCCTTTTACCCTTGGAGGGATAAAAGTGATATATGTGGGCCCCTCGATGATTTAGTGATGACACCCCTCAGTGCTTGGCCAAGCCTGGACTGATTTGATTTGTTCAATTAGTCAGTCGTCATAAATCGGAAATCAGGAAACAACAAATGGACAGAGAGAATGATTATAATCCATGTCTCAGTCCATATGATATCTAGAATGGAGGAATATATGATCCCTTATCTAATGGACAAGTCATTTGACTAAGTCAGAGTTCGGCAGCGGCTTTAAGAGCTACGATTGCTAGTCGGGATCTTGGAGTCATATGCAGTAATAGTTTTAGACTTATCCAAGTGGGAGACTGTTGGATTAGATGTCTAAGCCCATAACTATTATTGGTATGTATTCGACCCGAGAGTAGCATGGTCCATTTGGGTTGCACTTCATCGGAACAATTTATATGGATAGTCTTTTGAGAATAGTATGTTTATGATTTATATTAATATATTATAAGTTCTAATATATTAATATGGAATCATATTATTTAATTAGCATTGATCAAGAATTAATTTGGTGATCAAAAGGAACTAATTAAATATGGACTCTTATAAATATAGGATGGGCCAAGTTCATTTAGGTTGGGCTAAGCTTGCATGGATAGTCCATGGAGTTTTTAACCCATGGATCCTATGGAAATGAAAGGTGATATGTATTAGGGTTTACATGAATGTAACCCTAATCCTCCACACTATATAAAGAGGTATCTAGTTCATGAAATGGGCACTAGTGTGTGAGTATACAAGAGTGGGCCGATTTCTAGTGTGGTTACTATTCTCTCAAGCTTTCCAAGGTGTTTTTGGTGATTTGTGATTCCACTTTAGGCTTCCACACTATTGGGGCTAAGCTCTTAAAGTTCAAGACTTCAAGCTCCATCAAAAGGTATGTCATCTAACTAGGCTTTTGTAGTATAGTTGCTTCATATTATGCTAGTTAGGATTAAAACCTTGGAATATCAAATATTTGCATGTAAAATAGAGAAAACATAGATCCAAGGTTTTTAGGGTTGCATGTACACCATAGGAGTGTTAGAATGCTCAAAACCCTTCAACCTTTACCGATGATTATAGCAGATATGGGTATATCTACTTAATCAAGCACAAGTCAGAAACTTTTGAAAAATTCAAGGAGTTTAAACAAGAAGTGGAGAATCAGCTGGGCAGGAAGATAAAGATGCTCCGATCCAATCGAGGTGGTGAGTATCTTAGTATCGAGATCTACGAATATCTTAAGGAATGTGGAATTGTTTCACAATTGACGCTACTTAGGACACCACAACTTAATGGTGTGGCTGTGAGGCGCAATCAAACCTTGTTGGACATGGTTCGTTCCATGATGAGTCGAGCTTCGTTACCTATCTCATTCTGGAGGTATGCCTTAGAGACTGTCGCCCATATCCTTAATCTATTCCCAACTAAAAAGGTTGCCAAAACACCTCACGAGATGTGGACAGGGAAGGTTCCCTCGTTGGCACATATCAAGGTTTGGGGTTGCGAGGCTTTCGTAAGACGAGAGAGTCACGAAAATATCAAACCTCGTAGTGAGCGGTGTATTTTCATCGGCTACCCACAGAAGTCCTTTGGATATCTCTTCTATAGACTGAGTGACAATGTTGTATTCATTGCGAGGAGAGGGGTCTTTCGCGAGAAAGAACTCATATGCCAAGAGGACAGTGGGAGGCAAATTAATCTTGAAGAGCTTCAAGAATCAAGCGATGAAGGAACCTCTAGCACTGGCACTCAACCCGAGGAGGAAACTCATGTTGAACCGATTGACGAGTCCCTACCTCTAATACGTTCCAGTAGAGTTAGTGTTCCACCTGTATTATATGGTTTCCATATAACTGCTGAGGGTGATGCGTTTATTAGTGATAGTACACTAATAAATTTGGATGAACCTAAAAACTACAAGGAAGCCGGTAGGCCCGGAGTCTGCAAAATGGAAAGAGGCTATGGACAGCGAGATTCAGTCCATGTATGACAATCAAGTTTGGAACTTGGTTGACAATGTGCCAGGTCGTAAGACGGTCGGGTGCAAATGGATCTTCAAGAAGAAGACCGACATGGATGGTAAAGTACACACGTATAAGGCGCGATTAGTTGCGAAGGGCTTTACTCAAACTCCTGGAGTTGACTATGATGAGACCTTCTCACCAGTAGTGAAGATTAAATCTATAAGGGTTATGCTAGCCATAGCTGCATTTCATGATTATGAAATATGGCAAATGGATGTCGAAATCACTTTCCTTAATGGAAAGTTGGCTGAAGATGTTTAGATGAGTCAGCCAGAGGGTTTTGTCGATACGAAGTACCCTAATAGAGTGTGTAAGCTTGAGAAATCCATTTATGGAATGAAACAAGCATCTCGCAGATGGAATCTTTGTTTCGATGAGAAATTCAAAGAGTTTGGTTTCTCAAGAAGCAAGGATGAGTCTTGTGTGTATGTCAAAGCCAGTGGGAGTATAGTTAGCTTTCTCGTTTTGTATGTGGATGACATACTACTCATAGGAAACGACGTCCCAACCTTGCTGGAGGTTAAATCCTGGCTTGGGAAGTGCTTCGCTATGAAGGACCTCGGAGAAACTGCTTATATTATGGGGATAAGGATATTAAGAAACAGGAGTAAGAGACTGATAGGACCTAGTCAAAGTACTTACTTGGACAAAGTGTTGAAACGTTTTAGCATGGTGAATTCCAAGAAAGGGAGTTACCAATCCAAAGCAATACCAAGTTGAGTAAGACTCAAATCTCGAGTACCGATGCTGAGATAGCAGAGATGAGTCGAGTACCTTATGCTTCCGTTGTTGGCTCGATCATGTATGCTATGATGTGTACTCGCCCTGATGTGGCCTTCGCTTTGAGAAAGGTCAGCAAATATCAAGGGAACCCCGGTAGAGCTCACTGGACTGCAGTGAAGAACATTCTCAAGTACCTGCGGAGGACTAAGGACTGGTTTCTTATCCTCGGTGGGAGTGATGACTTGAGAGTGCGAGGGTATAGTGACGCCAGTTTTCAGACCGACAGAGATAATTTCTGCTCGCAGTCGGGCTGGGTGTTTACCCTGAATGGAGGAGCAGTGACTTGGAAAAGTTTCAAGCAGGAGACCGTAGCTGATTCAACATGTGAATCAGATTACATAGCAGCGAGCGAAGCGTCGAAGGAGGCAATATGGCTAAAGAACTTCAACGGAGACCTTGGAGTTGTACCATCCATAAAAGAGCCTATGGAGATTTTCTGTAATAACGAAGGTGCGGTTGCCTTGACCAAGGAACCGAGGGATCATGGCAGATCCAGGCATATTGACAGAAAATATCATTTCATCAGACATCGGGTAGAAGAGGGACTCCTCGTAGTAAAGAGAGTATCGTTAAAGGACAACCCAGCAGATCCCATTACGAAGGGATTGAGCAGGGTTAAGCACTTGCAGCACGCTAGGAACATTGGGCTGAAGGACGATATTAGTTTTAGCGATTAGATAGCTTTTAGAAACTTGTAATAGATAAATTGTAATTGACATTTGATTATTAAATAAAGGAGTTTTATTTATAAGTAAAGTTATTGTCTTGTGTTAATTATTTACTTTTGTTTCACTTTGCATGTTTTGACTTCCTAAATAATAAGATTATTTAAACTATCCACGGTCAATCATACGTTGGAGGTAAGTATGAAAGAAGACTGTCATGAATTGGCTTGTAGACTGTCTAAAGTGTTTAGACATAGCAAAAGTCTGTTGCAACGTTCATGAGTGCTTCTGAAATAAGATTGGAGTATTGGATTAAACTCGCGCTCACATGAATCACTTCATAGAATTAATCAGGAGTGATTATGAAACGATAATATCATATAGTCTTTAAACCTAGATATATAAGTTGTTGTTTACAAGTTGGTTGTGCATTGATAGTGCGTAAATGCATCAGTAACTTGATGTTATAAAACATATTGTTGTGTACGATTTGATGAGTAAATAGTACAAGCATATAAGTCGAAGTTTATCTATTCCTTTTATCCTACGAGCTTAAAAGTGATATCTTGGGCCCCTCGATGATTTTTTTTTACTTATGTGTCGGGCCCGGTCAGGACTAAGTTGATGTGTTCAATTAAGTTCTATGTCAGACAAATCAGAAATCGGGAAACAAACTGTTGGACAATAAGTATGACTAT
Source organism: Lactuca virosa (assembly GCF_052849685.1). Classification (NCBI taxonomy): domain Eukaryota; kingdom Viridiplantae; phylum Streptophyta; class Magnoliopsida; order Asterales; family Asteraceae; genus Lactuca; species Lactuca virosa. The sequence goes on along the minus strand of NW_027630020.1, from coordinate 42,875 downwards.
GTTCCATGTCACTGTATGCATGATATCGTGAGAACGGAGGACTACATGATCCCTTATCTAAAGGACGTGTCAGAGTTCGACAGCGGCTTTTGAGAGCTACGATTGCTAATCGGGTTCTTAAGTCGTACTTGCATTTATAGTTATTAAACTTATCCAAGTGGGAGACTGTTGGATTAGTGTCTAAGCCCATAACTATATTTGGTATGTACTTGACCCGATAGTAGCATGGTCCTTTTGGGTTGCCTTCACCAAATCAACTTGACTGGATGAATAATGTAGAAAGAGGATAAATATGATTTATTAATATATTATGTGAATAATATATTAAAAGAGAAATCATATTATTTAATTAACATTGGTCAAGAATTAATTTAGAATTAAATTTGTGGTCAAAAGAGGTTAATTGAATTAAGGGGATTGATATTGTAATTATAAGAAAACTGCAAAATGGGTTGAGGATCTCTTGGATAAGAGGTGGACGAAATCTTATGGAAGCCCATAAGGATTTCATCCAAGGCTAGGTGTTCTGGAAGATTCCTATGGGCTGCTTAGGGCTTAAGCAACCAGATTAGGTATTTGACTGAAACCCTAATTCCTCACCTATATAAGGACCCCCTTGGCATCTGATTTTCGGCTACACTGAACCCTAAGGATCTCTAGAGCTGAAATTATCCTTCCTCCTCTCTCTCTAATATTCTCCAATTGCTTTTGGTGTTTGTGATCTATTAGAGGCATCACATTTGAGGTGCTAAGTTCTCAAAGGCAAGGATCTTCAAGCTACAATTGCTTAGGGTTTACAAGCTTTGGAATTTGGATGATTATTGCATGTACAATTAGAAAAACCTAGATTCAATGCTTTAGGGTTTGCATGTGCACCATAGGATTGTTGTTTTGCTCATAACCCAACATGATCTTCAAAAGAAAAACAAGAGAAGTAGCTCCATGCTACTTACGGTTTTGTGGAGAAGAAAGGAAGAAGAAGAGAGCGTTTCACTTAGCCAAAATGCAAGCCTGATGCATCTCTTATATAGACCATGGAAGGTAAGGGCTTTACATTAAAATAATATAAAGTAACTCTCCTATTTTCAAGAAGCATGGGCAAGGCATGGAGGTTGACAAGCAACCTCCATAATATTATATATATTTAGGCCGTACCTCTCATAAGAGGATGGATTCTTTTTTTTTTATAAACTCCAAGTTTATAAAATATAAAATTTGTCTTTAGGTAAAAGACAAAAGAATCCAACTAGTCTAAAATATTGTGCATGACTTATTAATTCAGACCATATGAAATAATAACTAGTTATGCTCTCTTATAATTATTATTTTCATAAAACAATAATTATTCCCTAATTAAAATACAAGAATCGATATTATTTATTAATAATCATATTAATAATAAATATACAAAATGTGTCAACTTGATAAAGGTGTAACCCTATAGGATCATATATTTTTAGCAATATCACTCCATAATGATTCTTGGGCATATAGATTCAACATCCTTGATCACCATCCCGCAATGGGAAACGATTTGAAATCAGGCGTTACAATATATATTCGAGACTAAAAGGTGAAAGCACCAAATTACCCCCAATGGTATTGAATGAGGGTTAGTGTCTTAATCTAAAACAAACACATTCCATAAAATAACATAAAATATAACCTAACTTTAATCAGGTCTTCGATTCCATTTCGTTGAACAAGGATACATTTACTTAGTTTATACAAAATTGTATGTGCTTTCATAGGTCTTCAACCTCCACTATCACAACATAAACAAGACAGCACTAAACAACAACATAACGCATTAACCCTAACACAAACACATAACTACATAAAGAACACAGACATAGCCATACCTAATCAAAAGAAACACATAGACACCTAAATATCACTTGCTCATTAGATAGTGAACTTTGTCCACCATGAAACCAAACGTCAACACCGCCATTCCCATCGCCAACAAAGTCAAAGATTGCACCTTTTTCTCCGTATGCTCTAAACGACGTTGCATAGCGAGCGACTCGACCTTCGTAATGACCATATCACGACTTATTTCCTCCTTCAGTCGATCGACTTCGATCATCTGCTCGGCAATCTGTGTCCCACAGTCGCAAAAGATAATATGCAATTCGCCAACGTTGACCTTATCATGAGAATTTATCGATATGGAATCAGGTGATTGTGGTAGTGGGGTAGCCATCTCATGATTATCGTGAAAACGAAAGCTGTCTGTTTGCCGGATTTGGTTTGGCCAAAAATTGGAATAAACTATTAGGGTTTGCTTGAAAATACCATCCCTTTTAAGAACATAGGTGTCACACCCCCAAACCGAAACGGCGGAAACGTTCGGGGATGGATGACGTCATGTGTAGTATCACAACAATTGCATCATAGTAATCAAAGTAAAAACAACCATTACATTGAATATATAAAATGTATTTACATATGTTTGATTCATATTTATATACATCAAAATTATAGCAAAATATAAAAATACGTGACTCTATAACTGCTCCGTCTTCTCAAAAGTTGCGGGAGTACCTGTCTACTAATTTCCTGATAATACAAGCAGTTTTGAAAAGAGTATCAGCATTAAGCTGGTGAGTTCATAAGCATGTTTTTGTAATGAAAACATGTTAATGAATCAGTGAAAGTATTTGTATGTTTCCAAGAAAATCCAATATTTTCTAACATATGAGTTTGTTATAGTGTTCCATAATGTATTAGTTTGAAATGCCTGTTTACCACCAGATGAATTGTATAATACTGTTTTGAATGTAAAACCCCTTTTGTATGAAAACCCTGGCTATCACCAGTATGTTTAGAATGTTCTGTTGTAAAACCCTGGTTACCACCAGTATGTATAGTATGTTCTGTTGGAAAACCCTGGTTACCACCAGTATGTATAGTAGTTTCATTTCTTAAAATAAAACCATGTATTTTATCCCTGGAACCCTCCAGTGTAATGTATAGTAGTTCTATTCATTAAAATAAAACTAATGAAGAATGAAATCTTGTAAACCAAAGGTTTATACTATTGTGAGTCGTATAATCATGCTTGATATGACTGATGACCTCTACGACGTTCTTCAGGCGTCGGATGGTATGATATTTGTCACCCCAGGCATGCCTGCCTAACTGTAGCTAGCAGTTTAGGTGTGGGATTGTCAGTCCCGAATAGATCTATTCATAAATCTCACGCTCTCCCTCCAGGAGACTCTGGTTACACTAAAAGATAGGATTTAATTTGTACCCCGAAAGGTACATTTTGAAGAGTTGTCTCACAATCCTGTATTAACTAGTTTACATGTAGTTCTGTATTGATCTATTGTATTTAAATCCGTTTGTATACTTTATAGAGTAATAATTATACTTAAATAATTATTTAGTAAATTATTCTTGCTACCCGAGAATATCATAAACTAAGTCTGTCATAGTTTATATGCCTATAAGTGTAAAACCGTGTATTGAAATCCCAAACTATACCTATTATAGTTTGTAGGTAGGTTATGTACTTGGTTTATGTATTGATCAGAAAACTATGCAATTATGCTTATAAGTTGAAAACGTCCCTTATGCTCAGCATCTTACAAAATGGATAAAATATCTAAATATTTTATAAAACGTGGAAACCGTATGGTTGTATTAATTGCATCAGTTTTAAGTGTGTTGAAATCCTTTTTGTATAAATTCACAAAATCATTTGTGTTTGGCTTGTATTCCCCCCCCCCCCCCCCCCGGAAAACATTAAAAATAATAAAAGCATAGGGGTATGAACTCACTGTTAGTTGCGTGAAAGTGTCGGACAACGAAACTGGGAATGAAGACCCTCGGGTTGATGTACGCGGCACTTAACGGGATCCTAATAACAATTAAATACATATATGCATATTATTAGCGAAACCATTATTTATAGTGTTGGAAAAACACTTGCTTTCGGTTTAGGAATGTTACCGGGACTCGATTGAATCGGAGAAAGCGGGTTTTCAGCCAAGTTCACGACTTGAGAAGGTTTGCAGTTGTGAATTGTTCTCGGTCGTGAACTGTTTACTGCCCTTGAAGGGTTTACGGCCTTTGAAGGTTTGAAGGGTTCACAGCCTGTTCTTGATGAATATGAAGATTTGAAGGGTTCACGCCCGTGAACTCAAGAACAACAAAGCTTGATTTGATGAAAAACGGATGTTTTGATGCTCCAAAACAACACCCAAAGGTGATTCTTGATGATTTCCGGAAGGAAAGAGGGTATCTTTATGTTTGCGGTTGAGAGGTTAGAGAGAGAATGGGAGAGTTTCCCGCCAGAAAAGTGTAAATGAGGGTAGCACACACATATATAGGGGGTTTTCATGGTCGGTGGTGGGGCCAGCCGTGAACGGGTTTACGGCCATGATCGGGTTCACGGTGATGAGACAATGAATCAAGTATTGAACGAATTAGAGAGTAAATTCAAAGTAGAATTGAAAAGAACACCGATGTAAATATGATCTGTTTGGCTCTATTACGCTTTTGCAGATTTTACAGAATACAATGAATGTTCTGTAAAGACTTCGTTACTAAGACACTAGTAACCACTCCTATTTATAGAAGAGAAAAGCGTACAAAAAATATACTAAGGACTAAACATGAAGCTTCGAATATTATGCCCTAGTAAAATACATTATAAAAATGTTCGAAGACTCTAAATATAAACTTCGACTATTACAACATTTTGACCCTTACAATCTCCCCCTTTGTAATCAAAGTCGAAGTCTTCAGTTTGTAAGTAGAGTAATGGAGTACAGCAAAACTCTTCGAACCTCAGTATACCAAGAAATAATTTTCTTCAATTCCTTCTTGTCTCCTTCATTATTCTTTTTGCAGTGGTTCATACGAACAATCAAGTTCGTATATTGAGATGTAGAATATCTCTCCACTTCGCTAGCTTGGAACAAAAACCGCTTCGCTTTTCCAGCTTTATCCTTTCCAGCAAAAACTATTCCAAATGGCTTTAAACATATTTCTCCATCAGCATATTTCTTTAACTCAGTCTGAGTCAACGAAGGAGCCATTGGAACTTTTACTTCCATTCCCTTTGCAGTAGCCAACTCCACATCAGTCAGTTCTAGGCACTCATAATAATTCTCAATGAAGATTTTGATGTGAGCAACTCCAAGTTTGAATTCCTCTGGATCTGTGTTTTGCAGAAAAGAAAAGGATTTGTCTTTCAGAAGCAATGCCACTTGTATAAGGTCATACAAGTTCATCAGAGGAAAATCTGCAATAGTGAATTCGCATGTTTTTCCATTTTCCCTGACCACAACATATTTAACATTTTGAACAATGTTTTCAAAGACCACATCCTTTTTCATGCTTATCACCTTCTTGATCTTGATCAGTGACCATACATCCTCAGGGGCTTTGCCAAGTACTGCATGAAAACGAATTTTCATATGAGTCCCTTCATCTTTTTCTTTGAAATTCCCTTCAGCTTTGAACTGAGGCATGATGAACATCATCTCATTTATAGGGAAATCCAACTGGCATGCATCAGTGTTTGTAACCACATAACTCTGTTTTGGCTTCTTATCAAATGAGTACATGTGATTAAAGGCAACCAAGGCTTCGATTGTTTCATAGTTGTAATGTTTTGCTGGATCACCTTTATTCATGCCCTTCGGATCATCAGCCCTCTGAGTCATGATGCTTTGAATAAGCCTCATTTTCTCGAGTTCAGCTTCAGCTTCAGCCTTCTTTTCTTCTTTAGATTTTTCAACCAGAATTGACTTTCCTTTGTCTTTCGAAGCAGATTTTTCAGTTACGTCTTTTAGCTTCGAACTACTTCCACCAGATTCCAAAGGTTTACCAATTACAATTCCTTTCGAAATTGTTCTGGTAATTGGTAAGGTTGTTACGATTGTTGAGGTCACTGGTTAAGCAGTCACAATTACTGGTTTTGTTGAAGGGATGCTAGATGGAAATACTTTGCCCACCACTTTCGCTTCTTCTTCTGTTGACTTCCTTTCTCCCCCTTGCACCCCTGTGAAAACAGGAGGGGCAGTAGTTGTGGGAAGAAGACTAGATATGCGAAATAGTGGAGCAAGTTGCTTGTTAAGTATGGCTTCGAACTGCACAAACTTCTGGGACAAAAATTCTGGAGTAATCAACTGTGACGAAACTGGTTTTGTTGAGATCTCCTTCAACTCCTTTAACAACTTGATCATACCTTCAAAATTTTCACTTTCAGACTTGGAGATTTGAGTTAGTTGAGGACTCAAACCTTCGTATAGCTTGACAAATCGAGTGACAGCATCACAAATGATATCGACCTTCTGATTCAAGAACGCATAATCATGTTGAACAGATAAAATTTCCTTTTTCATGTCTTCACGAAGTTTAAATCAAAAATTCAAAAATTTATTTGACTGATACATTTTTCCTCTTCCGTCAAGCCAATGATCAATGTTCTTTCTTGAAGTCATTCCTTTTTCCCTTGACATCCTCATAATTTCTTTCTTTGTGTAATTAGGAAAATTTGGCTTTTGAGGTACAAAATCAACTTTGGGTTTGGTAACATAAGAGTAAGCATAGGATGTATCAATTTTTGATTTAAAATGTTGACGTTGAAAAACTTTTTGATTTGAATTGGATCTTTCTGAAAAATCTCTTGTTTTGTTAGTTTCAGAAACTTTTGAAAACTTTGTTTGCTTATTTACTTCAGACCTTGTTTGATTTGATTGAGATGATTGTTGAGTTTTTGAAAAATAATCATTTTTAACTTTGAAAACCTTCTTGATGGATTGTGATTCAGACATCTTTTGAGACTCAATATTTTTCCAAAATATTTTCTTTCATGCTTGTCTTTTTGAAATGTTGTTTTCCTTCGAAAATTTGTCAATTTGATCTTTAAATTCCTTAGAGTTTAATTTGACAACATTTTCATTTTCCTTTTCAACACGAATTACTTTCTCTTTTTCAATTTTTGATTTTTCAACCCATTGTTTTTGTGATTTTTGTTGTTGAAAAATATATGAATTCTTTGTTAAGTTGTTTTCAACTGTGTTTTGATTTGCGAAAAAACCTTCCTCAGTTGTTTTTGAATTATCCTCCTCAACCATCTTCTTGAACTCTGGTTTGATATTCTCAACATTTCCAGTAGTTACGAAAACTTGATTTGGAAAAATGACATCATCTGTGCATTTGAAATTTGGAAAAACCACCGTGTTTGTTTCAAGATAATGTTCACCTTTTTCATTCATCACTTTTTCAAACTTTTGTGTATCACCATACACTTGGTCAACAACTATTCGTGGAATTACTTCTTTCTTTGAAGATTTCTTTTCTTTCGAAACTTTCTCTACATCTTCATCATCACTATCATCAGTTTGGTAATCTTTGAGATCCACAAAGTTCATTTCACTAACTTTCGAAGTTGAGGAAATATCAGTTTCTTTCTCAACTATCAAATCCTTAACTTTTTCTTTCCCTTTAGAATTCGAAGCAACATTAACAATAGACAACTGAGAACAATCAACATCTTCAAGCTCACTAATTTCACTAATATTGTCAGAATTATCTTCAATATCAGCAAAATTAGATTGAGAATCAGATGATGAATTCTCAGTCTTTTTCAAAATGTGAATTTGTTCAGATTTAGTCAAAGTATCATTTACAATGTTAACTAAATCATTCGAATCAAGACATTCATCAACTTTGACAATTCCATATCTATACTTGTCATTTGGAACTTTGTCAAAATCAGCTATTTCTTTTTCACAGTCATACGAAATGTTATCTACCTTAGCTCTTTCATAAGCTAAAAATGGCAGCAATTTTCTATGTTGTTCTTTACTGATTTCGCATGAATGATGAAGTTCAGTTATTTTCCCATATAATCTTTTAGCAGCATTACAGTAAATGTTTCTTTGTGCTAACAATAGTTTATTATCACTAGATAAATTGTCCCTATGAACCATGATATTCGTTATTTGAAGTTCTAGACAATCTATCTTAGTGATTTTCGAATCTAATTTCTTCTGTGTCTCTAGCAATTGCATTGACAGCTTCTTAGCCTCATTGCTATCAGATACCACAATCGAATCAAAATAAGTAACAGTTTCATCAAAAGATACTAATTCAGAATTATAAGCATGTACTGGAATATTAAAAGATTCAAGAATGTTTCGTACCTTTGTGGTCATTGGTGATTTGTCAGTAGCTTTTGATACGAAGCATCTTCCATGCACTTCGTATGTTTCCCCCTCTGATTCTTCCTCCATTTTTGCAAACATAGCTCCATGGGTTGGATTTCGCATTTCCTCATCATCTGATCCAGATGACCAGATTTGATAAGTACCATCTTCATCCTCATTCGCACCCTTTGCAACCAGAGACAAATTCTTAGCTTTCGCACGAACCTCCTCCAACTTTTCAGCATAGTACGCCTCATCCTTGATCTTATTCTTTCTCTCATCCTTCTTTCGAAGCATACAGTCATTAGCAAGGTGATTAGCACCATTGCAATAATGACAATCAATCCCAGCATCTTCCTTTAGTTTCTTCTCAGACTTTCCCTCAACAGGCTTCGAATCTTTCATCTCATCTTTCTTTTTCTCTTCCCCAGCACTTTTACTCAGAAAGTTCCTTTTTGTCTCAGACGACTTTGCCTTCGGATTGAAAGGCTTTTTGAAGAACTTTTTCACACGATTGTTTGAATAAAAGGCAACTGCCTCATCATCTGAGTTCATGATGAACCCTTCATCTTCATCCGAAACATCTTTCTCAGCTTCTTTTTCAGAGATCTTCGAAACCAAAGCTAGTGGACCTCCCAACATAGCCTTCGATTCTTCAGCTATTTCGTTCACTTCGCTTTCATGAGTCTTAAGTTGGTTGTACAAGTCATTCAATGTTGACGTATCAAAGCTCTGTTGATTCTTCACCATCATGCTCACACTACGCCATTCCTTTCGAAGTCCCATAACAAATATCAGATTGAATTCCATGGCTGATCTAGTGATACTATATCGATTGCATCGATATATCAATTCATTAAGACGATCGTAATAAACTTCAATTGTTTCACCATCTTTCTGTCTGAAGTCCTTCAGCTCCACTAAACATTGCTTCACAGAATTAACTTTCGTCTTCTCACTTCCCTGAAATTTTTCCTTGAGATTGTTCCAGATTTCCTTTGCAGTTGTACAACTCCTCACGTAGTTGTAAACAACTGGAGGCAAAGCTCCTCTTAGCTCTCTTACACACCTTTTCTCCAGCTTTTTCAGACGATCAGATTGATTTTCAACTTCAGAGTTTCCAGAGGAAGAACCAATTGGTTGAACATTCGATGGTGGATTGAGATTGTCAGAAATGCAATTCGACAGTTCTTCATCCAATCCATTGAGATAATCCTGCATACGATCAGCCCACTGATCGTAATACTCAGGGATGAGCATAAGAATTTTGGTGGATGATCCTAGAAGATGAGAAAATGAAGTCATGGAATTCAGATTGAATGACGCCATTGTTGTACGGAATAGATCCTTGAGAATTTTTGAAGAAACTTTGAGAATTTGACAACTAACTGTATGATTCAAATCACAATCACTCTTAGAACACTCGATTCAATGAATTAAGTGCAGAATCGAATCATATACTTAGATCTAAACAATTTTTCACTTTCAAAAAGTGCGGAAACTTTTGAATCAAAAAGTTGACTCGAAAACCTTTTGAACAAAGTGAAAATCAGATCAGAGATATAATTCCTGCTCTGATACCAATTGATGAGACAATGAATCAAGTTTTGAACGAATTAGAGAGTAAATTCAAAGTAGAATTGAAAGATTTGAACACCGATGTAAATATGATCTGTTTGGCTCTATTACGCTTTTGCAAATTTTACAGAATACAATGAATGTTCTGTAAAGACTTCGTTACTAAGACACTAGTAACCACTCCTATTTATAGAAGAGAAAAGCGTACAAAAAATATACTAAGGACTAAACATAAAGCTTCGAATATTATGCCCTAGTAAAATACATTATAAAAATGTTCGAAGACTCTAAATATAAACTTCGACTATTACAACATTTTGACCCTTACACACGGCCGTGAACACCACTCAGGTCGGAATCCGCTGATTTTCGAAGGAAACTCGGGTTTTCGTGCGATTTTGGTTCCGACTCATATATAAAATTCAATTATATAATTTAAATGATTTTCCAAACCAAATGAATTTGACGAAACTAAATAAAATTCAAATTTTATTTGACGGAATTGGACTAACATTAACGGAAAAAGGTTCGGGTTGTCACAATAGGGTCCACAGTAACCCTTAGGGCCAAAGCAAAGAATCGGCTTCAACTCAGTGGCATGTACAACAAGTTGACTCGGAGTTAACTCAGTAGCTTACGTGGATTGTGTCTGGTATGTGAAACCTTTTAAACCAGGTAAAGGGACCTACTTAGCCGGTAAAATAACATTTTGTACCCTTAAAAGCTAAAAACAAAAAAACAAAATGGACCATTTAAACCAAAAGTTGTAACATAGTTGGGTTACACTATCATTTATCCAATTATATATGGGTGTTTTTTATAATTTTGGGTCTATACGATCGTATGAGATATATTCATTAAGTGGATATGGCTATAAAGTCTTTAGACAAATACTGACTGTAAATTTAATCATATTCTGTGCAACCGAAAAATCCATATGGATATATGATCTTGTTAAAAAATTTCTTTTTGGCTTTTTTATGTTGGTTTACCCAAGATGACTCTTTGGTTGTTGTAGTTCATTATAAGTTATAAGCTCCAAAGCTCGTTGCATGTTTTGTAGGGGTGAGCAAAAACCGCACTGCAACTAAACTTAACCGCATAAACCGCAACCACAATAAAAACCGATGCTGAGGTTTTATGTTTTTCGAAAACCGCAAATTTACGGTGCGATTATTAGTTTTCAAAAACCGCAAAAAACCGCACCGCACCGCACATATTATATACAATTTTTTTATTAATTATTAGTATATTAAATATTAAAAATAAGAGAAGTTTTATGGATGAAAGAAAGATAAGATAATAGAAGACAAAAATATTGGTTTTCTGTTATGTTTAACTTCGGAAAATGGTGAAATTTGACAATTTTAAGATATTTATTGTTAATTATTAGTGATTTGACGTTTTTTAAATATTAGTTGTTTGTGATTTAAGTTTGAATTTTTAAAAACGTTTGAACTAAAAACTATGGTTAAAAACCACACAAAATAACCGCACCAAATCCATGCGGTTAATAACCGAAACACTAAAAAATAAAACTGCACCGCAAAAATAACCGTCTAACCGCACCATAAAAATAACCGCACCAAGCGGTTTGAAAAATGGATTAACCGCATTTGCGGTTAGTGGTGAGGTTTTGACCAATAACCGCACCGAACCGCACCGCGCTGACTTCTAATGCTCTGATTTTCTTAAAGCGAAGCAAAACAAACATACAATAATTGGTTCAACTAATATTATACGAATCTTATAATGTAATGATTTATATAATAAAATGATGCATAAAATATCTTAGTATTCTTTTTGTAAAAAAAAAAAAAAGTTTAGTTATAATCTATAAAACATAACAGTGATAATTTTATTATTATTTTTTAAAAAGTTTAGTTATAATCTATAAAACACAAGGTTTAAAAATTGTTCAGTGGTAGCTCGACGGGGGCCAAATAATTAATCGGTTTAACGGGGATTAACCCAGAATCCTAAATTACTAATAAAACTATTTTAAAACTTAATATATCTTAGAAAATTAGTATTTGAAAATTAAAAAATTTCAAATTTTGAAAATTTGATATATTTGGTATAATATTTGAAAATTTGAATATTTAAAAATTTAAAATTTTCAAATTTTTTTAAATTTTTGTGTAATATGTGAAAATTTGAATTTTAAAATTTTTTCCCATCTAGTACCACCGACGAACGCCGATGACCGCTTAGCCCGAGTTTAATCAATATTGATCAATTTCCGCCCACTATCCCTAATTGTAGTTGGTTGTAGACCGCCAAACGATTAATCCCCGATTAATCGACTGGCAATATCGATTTTTGCAACATTGATAAAACATAATAAGGGTGTAAAATTCAACCTAATACATTTTTAAAATAATATTTACATTAAGTTAGAGTTTTTATAATTTTGATCTATTTTTATATAATCTAAAATTAATAATATAAGTAAAATGAAAATTATTATTATCAAATAAATAGTCAAAATGTCAATGGAAAAAAGTAGTGGCAGTCACGAGTAAGAGTTTATCTTCCAGAAAAGTATGAAGTTTGTGGATCTAGAACACCACCTCGACGTGATCGAGGGAAAAGCGACCAACCGTTTCTTAGTTCCGCTTCTGTTTCCCATGTTCTGGTTTTCTGTTATTTTAAATTAATAAAAAAAATTATTTAATATTTATTTAATAAATAAACAGAAATGTCCAGCGTGGATTGTGGGTCACGTGACTACTCACAGTCTCACACCACAACCAAGATAACTCCTAACATACCACCGATTTTTCCTGACGGTTTTCCACTGGTTTCCATACGCAACTCACGTGCCTTTGCCACGTGTGGTGAAAGACATAGTTCCGCGTGGAACAGTGATAACACGTATGCAATGTAGTCTCATATTTACGTCAACCGTGACGTAATAGAAGGTACCTGCTGCTTCTCATTTGTGAACAGTTTTTTGTGACGTGGGCTTACGTTTTTTCCTTGATTTTGGGGTTTTCTTTTGTTTCTCCATTCTACATATGCTTCAATAAAATACGTGACTTATATTTTATAATATATAGAATAAATTACAGTTTTGGTACTTTTATATATACTTTTGTTTGATCTTAGTTTTGACAATTTAACATAATTTCTCCGGTGTCAAACGTATCAGATTTGGCTTTTATTTTCCTCGAACACTTTTTTCATCCTTGTACCAAAATTAATGATACCATAAAATTGAAATAGATATGTTGTTTCTTCGCACTTGCTCCCATACAAACTCTTAGACCAAGTCTTGCCTCCATTCCTTTGAGCTCGAGGCTTCGACCACCTTCACTTTCGACAAGCTTATTTTATGGGATGTTGATCCCAACTTCATTTGTACAACTTCTGTCTCCCCTCATTCCCGATATCTCCTCCACTATCCACCACCGTCTCCCTTCTCTTATGTTAGGAGTCTGAGGAAAGATGATAACACCAACCCCCATTGTCCTCGTTTTATAATAACAACAATATCATAAGAAGAAGCTACAAATGGAAAATAACAAAAACATGGATAATCTTGTCGTTTTACATTCTTTTAATGGAATGGGACTAACGGTAATATCTTAAGGACCAACGTTGATGGATTTGCCAACCAAGAGGATCAATACTGTTAAAATTCCAAAACTATGACTAAAACTATAATTTACTCTTTGTGTTTATTATATTTGTGTAAGAACTTAAAATCAATTTTTTTTTTAAAAAAAATCCAACATAAGACCTTCATATGCACCAAAACACGTCCTCTAGGCTAATCTTGCGTCCAAAATAAAGAAAGAACGCAAAAATGTTTTTTTTTTTTTTTTTTTTTTTTTTTTTTTTTTTTTTTTTTTGGAAGTGTGTATACACTCTTTTCAAATATTCATATGTTATGTGTAAGATCCGTATATTATACGGGTTCACTAAATATTAAAATTTAAATAATAAGTATTTTACAATAAAATTTTGAAATAAAGAATAAATAAACATATTAATTACAATTTACTATCATATTTATTATATTTAATGCTTTACATATATAAGTAAAAGTATTATGACTTTTAAATTTTAAAATTTAAAAAAACTCATAAATTGACATGTACATACTATTATTTATTTAAAAAATATAATAAAATGACAAGTGTCAAAATTGATAAGAGATTAACAAGTGGCAAAATTATTTTCATTTATTAGGGAGGATTATTAGGGATGATGCATATATGTATATTTATACTTTTCAAATATGCATGCATGCATGTTTATACTTTATGCTTTTTTTTTATTTTTTTTACCTGCGATTCTTTTAGACGTTGGATTTAGGGTACCATAGTGGTGTTGGTTTGAAATCATTTTGGCTAGGTTTTTGGTTCTTAAATTATCTAATATATTTTGGTTCTCAAACAACTTAAGCGTGTTCGCGCGCGCACACACACACAAATACACACACATAAACACACACACACACATATATATATATATATATATATATATATATATATATATATATATATATATATATATATATATATGTGTGTGTGTGTGGGGGGGGGAGGGGGGGTTGATTCTGCCAAAGATTAAGCTCTTAATGAAGAATTGTTGATTCTGCCAGTAAGCACGATATGCCCAAGGAATGACCACGACGTGGTTATAACACCCCATATTTTTCAAACAAAATTTAATGTTATGGTTTAACCCAAAGGAAAGTTTTAACAAAAGAAAAAAAAACATTTAACAAACCATCAGAGTTTAAGCACAATTTCAAAACAATCTCTTGGGTGTTACTAACATTATATCAAATAAACCATAGCAAGCAAACCAAGATTTACATGATCAAAGTCAAATGTAACTTATGCTCCACTAAGTCTCCCATGGACTTCATTACTTCTATATCATTTCACACCTTTAGCTATCACCTGATATACATGGCATTAAAAAGAGGTACGTAAGACAAAATGTCTCGTGAGTTACGTGGGTTTTAGACCTTAAAAAATTTCAAGTATTTTCAAAGAAATTCATTTCTTACATAACATAAATTATCATTTCATATCATAACATTAATTTCCTTTCTCATTTCCAAGGCCAATGTGAAAAGAACAAATCAATCCACCAAGGTATCATAATAAGGCATCTACTTTGCGACTGGGACGTACCCCCAGTAGATTCCTTTAGTGCCTCTTATGAGGTATCATGGTCCAGACGGTTTTCATTGCATCATTACATTCTTTCCTTTTTCTATTAACATATAATCATTAAAACATATTCAAAAGACACACTTTACTTTTCAAAACATTTTCCAAAAGATAGTTTAACATTTAGTCATGCACCCTAAACTGGGGAAAAAGTCCACACGTACTCACCTAGTTCTCCGATGTAGGTTGTTACCAAGCTCCTTTCCACAAGTAACACTCCTTTACGTACTTCTTATTCAATACAAGTAAAGGTCAATCAAAATGACCAAAATACCCCTCATAGGTTCCATTACTTAATTTTATTTCTTCATAGTATTCCTCATGAAAAAATATGAATGTAGGCGAAAAGCGTGCATAAATCTGAGTTCGTATGCAAAAGTTACGAAGAAAATTGTAACATCCCAAAAATACAACCCAGAATCATCAAATACAGTCGATTCTAATCTATTTCAGTGCTTCCAAAACATAGATCTGAGCTTCTAGGACTGGTTTTACACGTAAAGTTTCCAACTTTACGTGCATGCACAAGGGTATGAGGCTAAAATACCCAAAATCATCAAATACTAGGCTCTTAGGGTTTGGAACAAGGCCAAGATTGCATAAAGGTGGCTATAATGAGCTTCTGGAGTTCACTAACGTCCAGATCTAAGGTTTCCATCCAAAGGAGAGTCCATATCTCAAGTTTTGAATCATATAAGGTTCCAAAGAAGCCATAACAAGCATAAATCGTGCGTCGGATAGTTAGCCTCGTGTTCAGATTCGGCTGATCCATGAGGTACCTCAAACTCTTGTGATCCGTGTAAATGATACAGCGGACCCCATAGAGGTAATGTCTCCAAATCTTGAGGGCAAACACCACTGCCCCCAGCTCTAAATCGTGCGTCGGATAGTTAGCCTCGTGAGGCTTCAACTGTCTAGAGGCATAAGCTATCACATGCCCTCGCTGCATCAACACTACTTCCATACCTGTGATCGAAGCATCACAGTAAACTACAAAATCCTCTACTCCCTCTGGCAGGGTAAGGATTGGCGCCTCGCACAATCTCTGTCTGAGGGTCTCAAATGCTGCCTGCTGCTCAGGCCCCCAGCGGAACACCACCGACTTCTTGGTCAGTCGGGTGAGTGGAACTGCTATCTTGGAGAAATACTGAATGAATCTCTTATAGTACCCTGCTAATCCTAGGAAGCTCCGAATCTCAGTTGGAGACCTCGGGACCTCCCACTGCATCACAGCCTCTATCTTGGCCGTATCTACTAGTATACCCTTCTGGTTGACGAGGTGACCAAGGAACTGCACCTCGCGCAACCAGAACTCACACTTGGAGAACTTCGCGTAAAGTCTCTCCCTCATCAGCGTCTCTAGCACCTCTCTCAGGTGCTCCTCATGTTGCTCCTGAGTCTTGGAATAAACCAAGATGTCATCAATGAACACTATCACAGACCGATCCAGCATCGGTCTGCATACGCGGTTCATGAGATCCATGAACGCGGCTGGAGCGTTGGTGAGCCCGAACGGCATCACCACAAACTCATAATGACCATAGCGGATCCTA
The DNA here is from genome assembly GCF_052849685.1 of Lactuca virosa. NCBI lineage: Eukaryota > Viridiplantae > Streptophyta > Magnoliopsida > Asterales > Asteraceae > Lactuca > Lactuca virosa. Next base: position 26,381 of record NW_027630020.1, on the reverse strand, counting down.
AAAGCAGTCTTCTGCACATCCTCATCCCTGACCCGCATCTGGTGATATTTTGACCGTAGATCAATCTTGGAGAACCAAGATGCTCCCTGAAGCTGGTCAAACAAATCATCTATCCTCGGGAGCTGGTAACGGTTCTTCACCGTCACCTTGTTCAGCTCCCGATAATCTATGCACATACGGTGCGATCCATTCTTCTTCCTCACAAACAAGATCGGGGCTCCCCATGGTGAAATACTCGGCCTGATGAAACCCTTGTCTAGCAGCTCCTGCAGCTGCGTAGACAACTCCTGCATCTCTAGAGGAGCCAACCGATACGGTGCTTTGACTATCGGAGCCGCACCCAGGACCAGGTCAATCCGAAACTCAACCTGTCTCTCCGGAGGTATTCCAGGCAAATCCTCTGGGAATACGTCCGGGTACTCTCGTACTACTGGCACATCGTCAACTGCCACCTTACCCTTCTTTCGGGCATCTATGACATAGGCGATGTACCCTGCGCAACCCTGCTGAACGTAGCGCCTCGCTCTCGCTGCTGAACACAGAATCGGTCCGCGTTGCGGCCTCTCTCCCTGAATCACTAACTCTCCCCCACTGGGAGTGCGAACCCTCACTAACTGCAGCTCACAATCAATCACCGCCGCATTGGGGCTCAGCCAATCCATACCCACTATAACCTTGTTCCCTCGCAGAGGAATAGGAACCAAGTCTACTGAAAACTGCTCATCGAATAACCGAAGCGAACACCCCTTATGCACTCTCGCGACCCGGACGGTCCTGGAGTCCGCTATTTCCACCTCGAGTGGACAATCCAGCTCCCCCGGAGCTCTGCTAAACCTCTTGCTAAGCGCAAGCGAAACAAATGATCGGGTAGCCCCCGAATCAAACAATACTGTAGCTGAAATGCCGTTCACTAGGAACGACCCTATATATACAAACATACAATCATAAGAAACAATCAATATCAATAAAGATATGTAAGGAAGATACATACCCGTCACCACATCAGGAGTCGCTCGCGCCTCCTCTGCTGTCATCTGAAAAGCTCTACTCTTCGCCACTGGCGCCTCACTCCGGCCCTGACGGCCGTCTGTAATCCTCAATGTTGCAGGGGCAGGTGCTGACACCTTCCCTGCTGCTGCCAAACTCGGACACTGGGACTTTTTATGTCCCCTCTGATTGCAATGGAAGCAAATCAGATCAGATGCTATGGTGGTGGTGGTAGCTGTACTATCCTTGATCATATGCCCAGTCCGACCGCACTTGTAGCAACCGGCACTCCCTGCCTTGCACGCCCCATCGTGCAATCTCCCACACTTGCCACACCGACTGTGGCTCTGCTGTCCTCTAGATCTGTGATCTGATACCTTGGGCTTCTTGCCCGAACTCCCTGTGCCAGATGCCTCCTCTGACTTCCTCTTCTTCTCCATCTCTAGATCAATCTCTCTCTCACGAGCCCTCGCAATCCTACAAATCACCTAATGGCTAACTCACGAGCCCTGTGCCAGATGCCTCCTCTGACGTATTCACCTAATGGCTAACTCCCATCACTCCGAGTCCTACAAAGCACGAAGCAAGCAGCATTCGGACACAGGAAACTACTCAAGCACTTCTATCCTCATAACGAGAAACTGTACTAGCATACAATGCTAAGCTCATACTATCAGGCATAACCTAAACAGGCTATCCTACTGCTGTCTACTCAATACTAGCATGCAATTCTCAAGAAGCTGAAACACATATAACAGGCACATAAGGCATCCTCCTAGATCCTTAGTCCTATTCTAGCATGTTGTTCTACTGAAACTGGAACTGATAATTATAACATAAACTTGTATGGGTAATTTGGGAGTACTTACTTGAGCTCGGCTGATCACATGCACCACACCCTTTTCCTTTTCTCAAAACTCTTTTCTTTTTAAGTTTCTTTTTCAAAAATTCTTTCGAAAACATTTTTCTTTTGAAAATATTTCACCATTTCCTTAGTTTGAGTCCAGTCATACCCGAGAGTGCGCCTGAATCCCTCAAACCAAGACTCTGATATGAACTTGTAACATCCCAAAAATACAACCCAAAAATTTTCGTTTGAAAACTTTACTAAATCATCATATCAAATGTTAAAAGATAAATCCATGGACCATGTGTCTCAAAATGTCATAATAAGTTTATCAAATCAACTGATGTCAAAACATATCAAAATATATGGATAAAACTCCCAGGATAAACTGAAACTGTGGTGTGTGACATGCCATCATCCCGAGCTCTTCCCCTTACTAGCGGAAGTACCTGAAACCAAAAACTGAAACTGTAAGCACAAAGCTTAGTGAGCTCCCCCAAACTACCACATACCATACAATAACATATAAAGCAACTACTGGGCCTTGCCCACTGCATCGGACCGAAGTCCGGAAACTGCATCGGACCGAAGTCCGGAACTAACCAGGGCCTTGCCCTCTGCATCGGACCGAAGTCCGGAAACTGCATCGGACCGAATTCCGGAACTAACCAGGGCCTTGCCCTCTGCATCAGACCGAAGTCCGGAAACTGCATCGGACCGAAGTCCAGAACTAACCAGGGCCTTGCCCTCTGCATCGGACCGAAGTCCGGAACTGACTGAACATAGCATAGCATAATCATAACTACTGGCATAAACACATATATTGCATACTGCATCGGACCGAAGTCCGGAACACATATCAAAAAGACATGCTCGAATCACAAAGACATCAAGCACACTGAACTACTGCATCAGACCGAAGTCCGGAACTACTGCTAACTAAACGGGTCGGCATTGTGGCCGTAGACCCGTTCCTACTGGAAGGAAACTCACCTCGTAACGCTGGCTGCTGAGGTGCTAAATCTGAGACTGTCTGACTGCTGCTCCGGAACTCCCCGGCTACAAATCCCATAAACACTAAATCAAATACTGATAACTAATCTCAGGGTAAAATGACTATTTACCCCTGGTCAAGTCAACTTCCAGTTGACCGGACTCGCCGAGTTGGGCCACCAACTCGCCGAGTCCCTTTCATCCATTCTAGTCCTTTACTCGCTTCTACTCGTCGAGTTTGGCAAAGACTCGACGAGTTCTTCTTCGATACTAACATCGAGTCTAACTTCATCCGACTCGCCGAGTTGTATGAACAACTCGTCGAGTTCTCCTTCATCATATGAACACGTCCAGTCTGTGGCTCGCCGAGTCGTATGAACAACTCGTCGAGTCTGAAGAACAACTCGCCGAGTTGAAGAACAACTCGTCGAGTCCCAAGCATGCTATTACTATACAGTCGATTCTAATCTATTTCAGTACTTCCAAAACATAGATCTGAGCTTCTAGGACTGGTTTTACACGTAAAGTTTCCAACTTTACGTGCATGCACAAGGGTATGAGGCTAAAATACCCAAAATCATCAAATACTAGGCTCTTAGGGTTTGGAACAAGGCCAAGATTGCATAAAGGTGGCTATAATGAGCTTCTGGAGTTCACTAACGTCCAGATCTAAGGTTTCCATCCAAAGGAGAGTCCATATCTCAAGTTTTGAATCATATAAGGTTCCAAAGAAGCCATAACAAGCATAAAAGAGGGTTTAATGGAGGAATACACAAGGTAATAACTTTATTACCTGAATGAGAAACAGATGGAAGCTAACTCTTGGATCTCCTTTCTCTTCTATGGACCTTCTTTCCTTCCTTCCCTTCCAAAGCTTCCAAACTAGCACAAACACACTCAAGTTCAACAATGGGGGCTAGGGTTTACAGGGTAAATGCTCTAAAGGTGCTGGAGGCTGGGGTGGGAGGCTATAATGACGTTTAAATAGGGTACAAACCCTTGAAATTAGGGCTTCATCCAGACAGGAAGACTCGCCAAGTTCCAACATATGGACTCGCCGAGTAGCCAATTTAAATCGCGAGCTCATCCCGCTTCTACTCGACGAGTCGGGCTACAGACTCGTCGAGTACCCCTTAAGAAATGGAGATACTTTAATTAAAATTACATACCAGAAATGGGGCGTTACAAAAATAAGAAAACCTCTAACAGGGACTTATGCGGGACGTGTAAATTAAAACATGCATTTACACGAGCTGTTTTTTCATGTATGCACACACACAAAACTCGATTTTTCTCAAAATAACATGCTAGTTTGCATAGTTCTTGAGGACCCTTTTCCTATTCACTTTGTGCCATTTTTATAGGTTCTCACACATGATTAGGATGTGTTTTATCATCTTAAAACACTCCACTTAATCCATTATGTACTCATTGAAACTTCTAAGATCATATAAATCTTTAAATCCCATAAGAAAGGCTAACTTGTCAATTGTTCACTTGAACATTCAAAAGTTAACAAAGTTTCTTCCCAACTTATTGAATACTTGAATGAGTGTTGGAAAGTGTAAGTTATCACAAAAAATCTCATTGTAAACACCTAATATAACCTTGGAATCCTCAATTCCATTCCATGTTCCCAAATTGCCCTTAAGGTCAATAACTCCATATTTCAATCTAAGAATCAAACAACACATTGTGTTTTATGTTCAATCCCTTCCAAGATTATCCATTCATGATTATGAACTTCATTTACTCATCAATTGTTTATTTCCAAAAAAATTTATGGGTTTCATCTTAATATCTCCAATTCCATTTCAATTATAGCTTGTATATGATTCTACCATCATGGATGGGTTTGAGCATTTCCAATTGGGGTTTCTCATTGTCAAACCTCATCTAGGTCATTGAATCATAACTTCACATTCAAATACAATATCTCTCAATTTGGATTCTAGGGTTCTTAGTGGTCTTTTTTACCCAAATCATCAAAACCACCAATGGAATGATTGGTTTGAGATTGGAACCATCAAAACCATCCAAAAGGGGTTAGAAATCGAAACCTTAATCATCAAATCGTATTAAAATCGACATTGGGGTTTCACCATCTTCACAACTTCGAATTTTAAGGGTAGTAGAGAAGAGTTTTACCTTGTTAGCCTTGATTCCATCTATCCTTTGCTTTATTGCCCAATTCTCCTCTTGAATCAAGCCCTAAATGTCAAGAAATGAAGCATTCACCATTGGAGCTCTCTATTCCTTGCAAAATACATCTAGCAAGAATAAGGGAAGTGTGCTTGCATCTTATTCCCTCAAACTTTCACTTCTGGTCCCTATATTTTGAGAATTTTGTTAGTTCTTACCATTACTTGCATTTTCCCAACTCTAACATGTTATTTGATATATTTTAACCACTAACCTCCTTATTTTATTTTTAATTAAATTTTAGGATGTTACAGTGGTGGAGTCCAACTTCACATTTTTTTTGTCTGTACATGCCAACGGTGTGGCCAAGGAGGGTCCATGACGTGGCAATGTCCTGCATGTAATTTATTTTGTCCTACCATTCCCACGACGTAGCCAAGAGGTCTCCAAGTCATGGTGATTGTTGACTTGGTTCACTGTTGATTTTCGTTGACCGTTGACTTTTGACCAGTTTGATATTGGTTCAAACTTGGAGGATTGGGTTGTTGATTGAGGATTATTCACTTTTGGTGTTAGTAGGTTCGCGGGATTGATCAGTGCAAGGGGCAGGAGTGTTGATGTTCTTCTTCGGTTCTTCAGTTCATGTCAGATTCTCACTATGCCACGTATCCCTTTGTATATCCTTTTAATGGTAGGATAGAGGTACTATTAGAGTATAAGTATGCTAGTTGAATAGGTTAACTCCTTGTAATGCATGTGCAGTTAGAACACTTGGTGTCTTGGTATGCTAGACTGGTAGGGTCTTGCATGTTGAGCGTATGATACTGCTAGGTACCATGATTGGTTAGGGTAATTTTAGTATTGACTGGTTGTTGAATGTTTACCCTAAGGGATTGTATACAGTCAAGTTGGATAGCCTAAGAACTCATGGTCTAATGCTCGACTTCATGGTTCTTGTCTGATTAATTTCTTTTGGGTGGATCATTTGTTCGAATGTCTATCTGACTCCGACTATGTATGGCTTTATCATTGTATGGAAGATCAGGATTTGGCCCCTGGCAATAGTATGGAAGACCATGATGTAGCTCCTAGAAATAGAGTTTGTCCTGGGCCCATTTACTCTTTGGGTGGGGCCCGTTATATATGGTTGGGCGGGGATCGTTATGTATGTTTAGGCGGGGTTGCGGTGGGCCTATGAACTCTTGGGTTAGGCCCATTATTTATGATATATGTATATATGTATAATGCATACCATAATCAAGCGTTAGGTTAGGCCCATGAACTCTTGGTTTTTCTTTGACTACCATCACTACTAGAAAAACAGTTTTTTACGACGCGCAAATGCGTGTCAAGGAAGGCCATGTCATAACGAGAGACGACACGCTTTTGCGCGTCGTCTATTTACGACGTGCAATTACGACACGCATTTACGACGCGCGTCCTAAATCCTTCACATTTTGGAAGAACTGACATTATTTTTAGGGCACACACTTTTGTGTATCATAAAACAGTGCGCGTCATGGTTTGCGCGTCATTAAAGGGTATTTTTCTAGTAGTGCATATTTGATTCAATCATATGTATATATGTATAATGCATACCATAATCAAGTGTTGGTAGTTTTTTAAACACATGGTTTTTGTGTATAATATACATATATTTCTTATTTTCAATGGTTACATTTTTTGTGTCATATCCTTTGAAATGTATGTCATTCAAACTTAGTAAGTTTCTATTAGACTTAGGGAGAAAATAAAGCATTTTCTATACAAAAGTTTGTACCATTTTGTACTATAAAATGAGTTTTCCCAGTTCCCTCTATCAAGTTTGTGGGACCTAATATTATATGTATGACTTTTTTTGTTGATACTAATTTTGAAAAATATTTCTTTGATTTCAGAATAGTGTGTATAGTACCACTATATGCTATACAAATATCTCCTACCTTTTCTTGGTGTTATGCTCCAGCTGGATTCATATTAAACTTGAGATTGATTTGATTTCCACTTGATTAGAGCTTTCGTACTGATAACGTGTTATAAATTCGACGTAATTAAAACAAAATTAACAAAACAAAATTAAAACGTTATAAAAGAAAGAAGAAGACTTAGAGATGATCTTGAACACTTAAAAAGAAGATGGTGTGATTTTATATTTCACATTTGATGGATATTTATACTACATATCATCATCTTTATACATCATCAAAATAGTAACACAATAGGTAAAAGAAATTATTTAAAGGATGAAAATTGTTCATTAACATGTTTTGTCTAACTCAATAATTTTATGGATTATATATATATATATATATATATATATATATATATATATATATATATATATATATATATATATATATATATAACCAAGATAAAATAAGAAGGGAAATTTTCGTAGGAAGGTAAGAAATTTTTATAAAAATATTTTTTTAGCAAACAAACAAAATGAATTATTAGATGATTAAAAAAAATTCTCAAAAAAAAACACATTCATGATTTATTTTTGAGTAAATCAAGAAAATATTCACTTTTATGACAATTTTAATGAATATCAATAAAATTATCGTAAAAATGAATCATCGAAATATTTTTTCAGGTTTTTTTTTTGTGAATCATGTTATTTTTGATTCATCTAGTGATTAATTTGTTTTGTTCGGCAAAAAAATATGCCGGAAATTTTTTTTACCTTGCAACTAAATTTTTTTTTTTACCGGATCTATACTCTCTCTCTCTCTCTCTATATATATATATATATATATATATATATATATATATATATATATATATATATATATATATATATATAAAGATTTTTCAGTTTGATCTCCTTATTATTTTGTCTTTTTACACATATATTTTTAATATATAAATAATAAACAACATTCATATTCAGCTTCAAGTTGAAAGTTAATTTATATTGAATAAAAAGCAAATGTAATCTGACATAGCCTACAAAAGTTTATTAATTTTATTTTTAAAATATAAACATGTAGTTATGTTTATAAATTAAATCATTTATTAAATATCAAACGGTCAACCAATATCAAGATTGATTTAATGGTGATCACAAACTTTTCAAAATAAAATAATTCGCAGCCTACTTAGGTTCTAAACTCATTAGTTTCAACCTTAAAATGATTTAAAAATAAAATCATAATATTTTAACAAACACAGAATATAAAAAATCCATGTGCCCACCAATAATGTTATTGGCATCTTGTTATCAATAATAAGATATAAGCTATTCACATTACAATTACGCGTTGCAAAAGAAGTAGCATATTGCATTGACACTTAACTATACTGTTTTCATAAAGACATGCTTTATTTTTTATAATCCACAATAACAACTAACCAATATCTTTTTTTTTACTGATTTACACATATTAATCCACTGGACAAGTTGCAAGTAAAAAATTGTTAACTTACAAAGTATACGGACATAACCTTTTATGACAACACTTCGGGTCACGACCACCACCATCATTTTTGTGAAAGGACCCATGACAAAGAATCCAAGAACATCAACTTTCTCCACTACTTTACTAGCATCCATCTAGGTTCATAAACCCATCACTCATTTTGCCCTAGCAAAGTACAAATTCTTAAGCATATGTCAATATTATTATGGGTTTGCAAGAGTTTAGAACCAAAAAAAATGCTTTCACCATCTTGGTACATTTATCTAGGATAAAAAAATCGTTATCAAATGGATGCAAACGAATATATCGTCAATAAGGGTGTAGGGAGTTCATTATATATATATATATATATATATATATATATATATATATATATATATATATATAGAGAGAGAGAGAGAGAGAGAGAGAGAGAGAGAGAGAGAGAGAGAGAAAGAGAGAGAGTCAAGATCAAATAAGAAGGAAATTTTTGGTAGGAAGGTAATAAGTTTTTTTTCTACATATTTTTTTCGTGAACAAACAAAATGAATCATTAGATGATTCACAAGAAAAAATTCTTAAAAAAACATCTCGATGATTCATTTATACAATGATTTTGTTGTCATTAACTAAAATTGTCATAAAAATGAATTTTTTCTTAATTTACTTAAAAATGAATCATAAAGATGTTTTTTTGAGAATTTTTTCTTGTGAATCATCTTACAAATGAATCATCTACTGATTCATTTATTTTGTTCGTCAAAAAAATATATAGAAAAAAAACTTCTTACCTTCCTACCAAAAATTTCCTTCTTACCGGATCTATATATATATATATATATATATATATATATATATATATATATATATATATATATATATATATATATGCCACACGGATATTTATTTTTCCCCTATCTTTTAACCCTTCCACCCCTAAATACTAGGAATTGGAAGCCTCTCAGCCCGCACACTTTAATACAACCATACAAGCATAAGTTACAAATAAACAGTGAAAACTTTTAAGGGTGGACGGGTTAAGGAAGCCACAACATTTTCAAATTCTTGTGGTAAGGAAGCCCCAACATTTTCAAATTCTTGTGGTAGCATATGAGGCAGAATTCTGTTACTAAGAGTACCTAAGGCATCATGTAGCCCATCTTTCACCGCTCAGTGCATTCTGTCCATCCCGATATAGCAATAAAAAAAGTACATGGAAAATAAATTTATTTAACTATAAAAGAATAATAATGTAGCTTTAATGTTGTTTTATTATTTACTTGTCGGATGTTATATAGTTTGTATTTTTATTAGTCTTATACATTTAAATTTATGTACAAACGTTCTATTAAAATTTATAATATGTTGGTTGTATAATTTTACTTCAATGATAACTTATTAATGTAATTTATACAAATATAAATTCTTTTGGTTATTCGAAAAAAATACTTCACTAATAAAAAAAATCTGTCATTTTCTTGGAAATAAAATACTTAACAATAGCAAGGTTTTATATTAAAAATATTATTTTTGGAAAAAAAAATTAAAATACAATATACAATATACATAATTCTTAAAGTATTCATGTATAATCTATAATTTTATTTTTGTTTATTCCTTAACTATTACTCACTATATTTTAATTTACAAATTACAAATGTGTGAAAAAATTAGACTAAATTTAATAATAAATATAATACAATATAATAATATTTTCTTAAAGGATACTACTTTTTTATTTTTGTCATAAGACACACAATGTTGAGGTGGCGTTGTGAAAAAGGGTTTCTTTTTCTTTCTTTAAATAAAATGAATGTTGCACATTTTATAGGTAAAATTTTGTCCTTAACCATATTTATCTTGAAGTGAAATTACCTATAAACGACAACAAAATCAATTAATTGTTTAGAATAAGATGCTGAAAATTTGGTGGATATTACAAGTAAATTACCCATGAATAAATAAGTATTTATGAAAAAACTTTATTTATTTATTTATTTTAAATGAATATATAAAAATTAGTAATAACCGAAATGAAGGAGGGGAGGTCGTTTGCCTTGTTTGGCACGTCTTTTTTTGGGCCTATCAAACTCTATAAATACCCTCCTCCATTCCCTCTTTTTTCTCCTTCTTTTTCTCTACACACCTACAATTTCTACCAATTCCTTCATTCGTCCCTTCTTTCTCCCTACAAGATCGTTTATTCTGCCTCTTCAATCGCAGAATTTCGTCTCTCAATCAGGTATATATATACTCCTTAATTCTACCTATTACGCTGTGCATTGTTGTCGCAATTTCATCTCGATTTGTGTTTTAATGGTTATGAAGCTGTAGAAATTCCGATTGAGATCTGATTTTTTTTTCTTCTTTTGTTTTCGATGTTTGTGTTTGTTTTATGATGATTTTGACAGCATAATTGAACTTAAAATTTCTCTGTGTCGTTTTATGAGGAAGTACTGTTTGTCGGTTGCAGAATTGAAAGCTATTGAAAGCTTGTGCGTGTCTTAATCAGAAATTTCTGTTAATTTTTGTTGTTTTATAACGTATAAAACTGATAGAGATTAAGGATTCAATGTGATTGCCTAATGTGTTTGAATAATTTCATGCTCCGGGTATCTGTTGCTATACAAGCTTTGAAATTTTAGCCCCAAATTTACACCAAAAGCATGGAATTAATAGTCTATTTGCAAAATATTATCAACAGGTCTTACGATTTCTGTTATAATATGAAAATTTCTTGATGTTTTGGGAACAATATTTTTTCTATATATCTGTATAACTGCACATCGCTATTGAATTTCCAAAAGTATCGATTAGCTTTATATAATTGCATGTTTGATTTTTTATAGAGTTATTCATGTTTTTCATGTTTATTTCATAGCTCTAATAACTTGGTGTGGTGGGTTTTGAATAAACAGTTAGCCAATCAATTCATCTTTCTTGTTCTAGGTATAGTATTATGGCTGTCGCTTTATTGCTATATTGTTTATTAACGAGTTCCATAATTTATATTAGTTGTGATCATGAATAGACAAGTAAATTTCATTTTAATGTTTTTAAACATATCAAGAGCACGAGGGTTGCGGGTTATGGTGGTTGTGAAGTCACATCAAGAGAAAGAACATGGTGATACCTGACTCATATTTTTAATTTTTTTTTGTAACAAAGTGACATCTTTATGGAGCTTATGTGAATATAATTAATATTAATTACCTTTCAACTCATATTATGATATATAGTATAGTAGATCCATGAAGAAAATACATGTTTCCTACTTTGTAGGGTCCACATCGGGGTCATGTGACAAGTGTGAAGACACTGTTCAACATTAAATTAAACAAATAATATTTTTAAAGCTTTCTGGCAATTACTTTGTGCTTCATCAACTAATGATCAGTTCGAGTCATGATGTTTAATTGAATAAATCTTACAAAAAGGCGATGGATATGGATCTTTTCACCCAACATACTATTCTTTATATTATTAATGGAATCTTTTGATCTACTTCTATACAACATTTAAAGTACAAAACATGTCTTTGATCCATATCAATCTTTACATCTTCTATGGATATGGTGAATTATTATTATATACTGCTATTCTATTCAAAAATCCACTCAATTAAGTTAACTGGTGCTTGTTGTAATCATTTAAAGAACATTGTTTTTACCCAAATCCACTTCAACTTTTTAAGATGGTCATTATCTTTCATGCTTTTTGTAGTAAAAATAACTTTTTTTTTTCCTTCACTTTTTCAGGAAAGAACTCCATTAAACTAAAAATTAACATAGTTATAAGTGTATAATATAAAACGCTTAGCTTCTGAAAATGATGCAATTTCAGAAAGCTTCTGTTTAATGGAAAGCATACCCACCACAAGCGACAAGAAAACTCTAAAAAGGTGGTTTTTTATCGATAAAACAGTTGGATAAACAGTGATCAAATTATTTTGTTTGAATATAAAAAAATAAAAATGGATTTGAAGCCAAAAAATGCTCCAGTTCTTGCGGATCCTTCTCCTTTAAACAAATCAAGATTAGGGATGCCTTCAAACATGCTGCCATGTTCACAATCTGGAGCTCCATTTTCCTCAACCATGTTAACTGCTCCAAGAAAAAAACCCGGGAAACTTGATGATGTGAGATCCAATGGGTGGCTTGATGCCATGCAATCTTCTTCTCCTCCTCGTAAGAAAATAGTCAAAGATTTTGGAGTTGAGGTTGCATCTGATGATAGTGATATTGTTTACAACTCTTGGATGGTAAATACTTCATTCATACTAATATGTGTTTTATGTCATATTCTCCAATTTACACATTTAGTCCTTAAAGTTCTAATACGAACGAGTTTGCCACTAAACTTATGATGCCACATGGAATTTTTAATTAAAAGGAGTTGATTTGTCACAACATTTTTTTGTCATACATAACAATTCACATTTTACACGGGTTGTACAACATGCAAGAAAAGAAGTGTATGAATCAACTCATGTTTTTAAATAAATTACATTTTTGGCCCATAGTATAGATGATTTTTACAATTTTGGTCACAAAAAGTTTTCTTTTGCTTTTTGTCCTTATTTGAAGTTCTTTTAACGTTTTTGGTCCTTGTTCCATGTAAATTTCTATTTTTGGTCCCTGATATTAGCTAGTTTTTGTAATTTGGACCCAAATATATTGTCATTTTACTTGGAACAAGTCGAAAAACGTTACAAAAATCTCAAATAACGACCAAATTTGAAAAAAAAAAAATCACATGTACTCAAGGCCAAAAAATGTAGTTTACTCTAATTTATATTTGTTAATTAGAATATTGTGTAATTTATATTTTATTGTAAATGAAAATGAATCAAAAAGTCCAATGATGCAATAATACCAAATTCTTAAGTTTAGTGACAAAATGTGTAATTATTGGACAGACTTTGTTGGTCAAATATTATGACATAAACTCCACTATATATATATTATTATTTCATTGTCATATAATGTTATATTTATGAATTAAATTTTTATTATTTGCAGCTTAAGTACCCATCAGCTCTCAACTCTTTTGATCATATTATAAATCGTGCAAAAGATAAGGAAATTGTTATATTCTTGGATTATGATGGGACACTCTCACCAATTGTAGATGATCCTGATCGTGCTTTTATGTCTGCTGATGTAAGTATCTGCACACATGATTACATCTTTTCTATTTTTTTTTTATTTTTTTTTATAAATTAAATCAAAGAAATATAACGAGAAAAAAAATCCTTTTCTTTCCAGATGCATTCTGCTGTAAAAGGCGTTGCAGAATATTTTCCCACAGCCATAATTAGTGGAAGAAGCCGTGATAAGGTATACATTATACAAAACTATACTTTGAAAAATCAAGAGTAAATTACAAAATTGGTCCCTGTGGTATCCTGAAAAGTACAGTTTGAGTCCATTTTGTTTTTCATTCACATGGTCAGTCCAAAATTGAAACTTCCATGCACAGATTTGGTCCCTCGGATTAACTTCTGTCTAAAAAAAGGCCTCAAACTGCACTTTTTGGGATATCACAGGGACCAAATCTGCATGGAAGTTTCATTTTTGGACTCAAACTGCACTTTTTCGGATACCACAGGGACCAATTTTGCAATTAACTTTTAAAATATACTCAATTTCAACATTTTAGTTTCAATTTTTGTTATGAGGGAAATTTGTTTCTGAAAAATATAATCTACTCAATTATAGCATTGTACTTTTTTTTTTCTTTTTTTTCTTACTATGACATTAGACTTTGAAAAATCCAGTTATATATGGATGACATTGCTATAATTGGTGGATAAAATGAAAGTAGGTTTGATATAATAAACAAATGTATGTATGTATGTATGTATGTATGTATGTATGTATGGATGCATGTGAATATGTATGTATGTATGTATGTATTGTTGTGTTCAGGTGTATGAGTTAGTAGGACTAGCAGAACTGTATTATGCGGGTAGCCATGGAATGGACATCATGTTTCCTGTTCAAGACACATCTTCTGTCCACCAAAATACTTACATTAGATCTACTGACAAACAGGTATTCATCATATTTTCTTCTAATATCTCTTCCTAAAATACCCTTCTTCTAAATTTTTATTAATCTTTCAGGGAAAGGAAGTGAACTTGTTCCAACCTGCTAGCGAGTTTATACCTATGATCGATGAGGTCAGGGATCAAAATTCAAAATTCAAAATTCAAATTTAAACAAACTTTTATTTTTTTATTAAAAAAATGGGATTGGGATTTTATGGCAGGTTTTTAAAACCCTTGTCGAGGTTACTAAGGATATTAAAGGTGCAAAAGTGGAAAATCACAAATTTTGTACCTCTGTACATTACCGTAACGTAGATGAGAAGGTGAGGGCATTTTTGGTATTTATATGTACTTTTATTTTTATATGGAAGTTAATGACACTTTTTGTTATTTTATTTTATTTTATTTTATTTAGAGTTGGCTTACAGTTGCACAATGTGTTCATGATGTGTTAAAGGATTATCCTCGTTTGCGACTAACTCATGGACGGAAGGTAAAAAAAAATAGCAACCTACTTTCATTTATTTTTTCATTATAGCATCCTACTTTAATTTTTTCCTAATAAGAAAAAAATAAATAAAATTTAAATGCTATAAATTATAGATTTTTCAAATTTACAATTTCTTAATTCTCTACAGGTTTTAGAGGTCCGTCCTGTAATTGATTGGGACAAAGGAAGGGCTGTTGAGTTTCTTCTTGAAACACTGGGTATGTGTTAATTTGCTTTTTTTTTTTTTTTTGAGATTTTTCTTGTTAATTAGATTGTGGTTTTATTAAAAAAAATTCATAAATATAAACAGGGCTAAGCAACAGTGATGATGTGCTTCCGATTTATATTGGGGATGATAGAACAGACGAAGATGCATTTAAGGTAAGTTGTTAACATTTTTTATAAACCAATTTTACAATTTTGAGTAAAAGTTAGTAACACTTTTGGTCCCTGACTGTTTGCTTAACTTTCCAATTTTGGTCCCCAAAAAGTTGTCTCTTACAAATTTAGTCCTTATTTGAGATTTATGTAACTCTTTTGGTCCATGTTCCAAGTAATATGACTATTTTTGGGACAAAAATAGCCAAAATTAGTCATTTTACTTTAAAACATGGGACCAAAGACGTTTGACAACTTCAAATTAGTACCAAATTTGCTTGAGAAATCTTTTTAGGACCAAAATTGCAGAATCCAGCTATACCCAGGGACAAAAAATGCAAATTACTCAATTAAGACGTTGAACAATTTTTGTACCTTTTTAGGTTTTGAGAGAAGGAAACCGTGGATATGGAATTTTGGTGTCTTCCGCACCCAAAGAAAGCAAAGCCTTTTTATCTCTTAGAGACACTATAGAGGTTCGTCTGTGTTCTATGTTATGTTTTGTTCTATTCTGTGTTTTGATATAATATTTATGTATGTATGTATGTATGTATAGGTGTCAGAATTTCTGAAGAGCCTAGTGAAATGGAAGGAACAACAGTAAGAGTAAGAGTAAAGAGTAAGAAGATGATTTGCGAAAAGTGGGTACAGATGTGTCATGTGTCTTGTGTGTGTTAAAAATTTAGTATTTGGTGAATAAGTGGTAGCCTGTGGGAACTGCGGGCTTGTTTAGAAGAGTTTTTATTCCATTTTGTTTGAGTGTGAGTTTTTTGTTTTTTTATTTTTAATTTTATTTTAAGTTTATAATGAGTCATGAAATCAATTTGAGATTGTATTATTTTTGTTTTGTTTTGATTGATTGGTTCATTTATTTTAGTTCCATTCTTTTTGGTGTAGTGATATTGTTGATGATATAAGATTAATGTTTATATTTGCTCTTATATACGTAACATTTGTTTGTTTTTTCTGTATGAATATAACATTTTTATATGTCCAAAATTTTTTAAAAAATTTTATATACTGAAATAGGTAGATTAAAGCTATTTACGTTTTTGGAGTTAGGACACCATGACAAAATTGCAAAAATGGTCCCTGTTGTATGCATTTTTTTGGGGTTTTAGTCCAAACCCCGACTTTTTTGGATTCGTGGTCCTTTTGAGCTAGTTTTGTTGTGTTTTTTGGTCCCTCTGAATGGTGAAATGACTTAAATACCTTTGGGGTTTTTATTTTCCATTTTTCTTTCATTTCTTCTTAAATATAATACTAATTTATTTTTTTTAATAATTAAAAAAATAAGAAGGGGCCCACCTTCTCTCTCTCTCTCTCTCTCTCTCTCTCTCTCTCTCTCTCTCTCTCTCTCTCTCTTGTGAAAAAGAAAGTCAAATTCCTCCACCCACTTCTTCTTCCCCAGATTTCTATGCTTTCTCTCACTACTACCGACGTTCCCTTTCTCCGACTGATCCATTCTCAGTTTGTTCTTAAACATAAACACACACCCGGTTTTACATAAAAACACACGCCATATGAACCAAAATGAAGATGAACACAAGAGATTTGAAAAACATGAACCTAAATGTTCAAGAACTCAAGAACTCGGATTCGAAATGTTTGTACTTCAAGGATCTTGCAGATTTCGACTTTGATCATATACAAAAAACACATACATACAACAACCGTTTACTGACATCGATCGAGCTTTATCCCCCAACAACCATTTACATACATCGGTCGTCGAAGTTTCACTTGGGTTTGGATTTCAGACCGCCGTGTTCAACTGCGGGTTTGAGTTTGGTTTTCAGACGGAGTGTATGAAGGTAGGAAGAGTCTGAGTCGTTATCTTATTGGTCATCGGAAACTGGGTCTGTTTGTGTTGATGGGTTGATGTCATTGCAGAGGGAGGTGTTAAGGCGTTTCTTGGTGGTGGTGGTGGTTCTGTTTGTGTTGGGGATGGATGCCACCACAGGAGATGTGTGGTAATCAAAATTGGGGTTTATCCTTATCGCCTCCCTCGTCTTCATCATCTACAACTCTTATTTTCCTCTCCAACCTTTGACTTTTCTCCCCTGTGATTAGCTAGCTTAAGCTCTCCAACCTCCGATTTCCTCTTCAATCCTTGACGCCTCCATCACCTTTATTATCTTCAACTCTACCACTTCCTGCTTCATCATACTCTAAAAATCACATATGCTCACCAAGCTCTTCATCTAAGAACGATGATCCATATGGTAGTGACAAGATCTGGTATAACATGTGTGTCGAAATTCTTGAAAGAGATAAGAGATGATTGATGTTATTGAGGCTAGATCTGATCGATTTTTGTGTTTGTTTAGGTAAATGTTCTAAAGATTATACTGGAAAACTCTTGAAGGTTTGAACAATTTTAATGATTCTTGAATGGAATATGTATAGGAAAACATTTTGATGAAGATGATTTTGATACGAGAGAGAGAGAGAGAGAGAGAGAGAGAGATGTGGGCCCAAATTAATTAACTATTTTCTTTTTCCTTTAAATTAAAATGAAAAAAATATAAAAAGTATATCAGAAAGGGCATTTTAGTCTTTTCAGTTTTTCGAGGGACCAAAATCACAAGCAAATATGGTCATAAGGACCACGAAGCCAAAAAAGTTGGGGTTTGGACTAAAACCCCAAAAAATACATACCACAGGGACCATTTTTGCAATTTTGTCGGACACTATTAACATTTTTGTATAAATCTTTACCTTTTGGACCATTAAATTTTTGGAGAAAAGAGTGAGCTTTTTGTAGTGGGCCTTGATATTTACAAAGTCAAAAGTGTTATGGATTGTAGAAGCTGGACTTACTGTTACGGTGGTGTTACGAATAAACTTATAATAATGGACTAGTTTAAATATAAAACTAATCATTAAAATACCAAATATAAGAAGCTCATATTGTAAACTAATTACTTGTGTGAAAAAAAAAACATAAATAGTGGTTGCCACAACCATATATTTTACTTTGTTTGATACCAGGGGAGGATAGTAAGGGTCGAGGAGGGGCTATGTTTTTAGTTAGAAGTGGTGTATCCGTGTATACCCCATTATTTTTATATATATTATACCTAAAAATATAAAATTTAGGTTGTAGCCCCTTCTACTCTCCAATTTTTTTATATATATATATTATATTTTCGGTTCTCTCAAATTAAATCTTCAAGCTCCTCCACTGGTTGATATGTTTGTATAAGGTTATATAACTTAGAAGATTTATCTTTGACTTATTCTTTGTATTTTTATAAACTTTTAGAATACATCAGTATACATTACAGATTCATTTAAGAGATAGCATACAATGAAATGCTTGTTGTTCAAAAATAAAATTAGGAGATAACATATAATTGAAATCACAAGACTTATCAAAACCATCAAGAATATTCATGAGGTGCATGAGAATTATCTCTGGTACCCCTCTCCCCCCAACTTGAAGAGATAGCAGACAACATGTAGCGTGACTTGAAATTGTTCAAATGGGTGTGGAAGATGTTAGGTGAAAATATATGCAAGTTTAAGTGATGTAGGTACAAAAAGGGTATACAGTCGTCCACAAGAAACCAATTTACGAACAAAATTATATTAAATATCAATATGCTTTGCATGTTTACGAGAAATGAGATTTTGACTTAGAAAAACAACACTTTGATTGTTATATAGTAGAGTGTGGTAATGAGGAGGCAAAGCATGAAGTTCACAAAGAAGATGAGTGATCCAAACAATTTCAGCATTAGTATTTTGATAATTTATAAGTTTCTTGATTTATGCTAAACTTAATAGCTGATGTATGTATTATTGTTTTTATTTTAGAATTTTGATAATTTTCAACGAACGTGGCTTCTCAAAGTCATGAAATCTAAAAATGGATCTTATTTAGAGGAGAAACTCATACCTTGAGTGAACTATCTGAACATTTTAGACTATTGAGGAATTTATGAGATTCGACGTCCAACTCTTGCTCTAATTGTTTAGATGGGTGTATTGGTGCCAATTGTTTACCGAATTCTAGTTGTAGTCCTTGGATTGCTATTCTCAATTCGGTTAAGCAATTAAAGCAGAAAGGTATGAATATGATGTTAGCTTGTACTCGTAAATTGGGGGATGGGATGCACATTTCTTTTTGGGATGATGATTGGTGTGGAGAACAATCGCCCAAAGAACAGTTCCCGCGAGTGTATGCATTGGATAAAGAAAAAAAATTAATGTCGATGATCGTATTTATATTCTTGATTGGTTCTCGGTTTTGAGAAGAAGAACGAGGAATGGGGAGGAGATTGTGCAGTATTTAGATTTGAATAGATGCATTAGTATGGTGACTTTGACTGATCATAGGGATGGTTGGTTGTGGTCTTCGAATGGTAAAGATGGATTCATGGTTGCTTCTATGCGGTCTTTCATTGATGCTAATACTTTGGTTGTGGATGCTAATTCGACTAGATGGAAACTTGGGTTAAATATGCTCTCTACCCGAGTCAATTTGGATAGAAGAGGTATTTGATATTGGGTCTTTTTTTCCGTTTTGTAGTAATGATATGGAGACTGTTAATCATCATTTCTTCACGTGCGAGATGGCGATTGATTTATGGAATTGTTTGGCTACTTGGTGGGAGTTGGATCTTCTGTTCCTTTGTAATTTTGTGGATTGGACGTGTTGGTTGGATGCATAACGTTCAAAGAAGCCTATTATATTGTGTTTGGATGTTGTGGAAGCTACTCTTATGTGGGCTATTTGGTCTTTCGGAATAAGCAACTTATAACCTCCCAAAAACCATAGTAAAATTTTTCCATTTTTTAAAAGAGCGTAAACCATTTTTCCATAACATAAGTAACCAAAAACATTGTTTCACAAGCATATCATGAAATCAGAGTATCAAAATCATAGTATCTCTCAAAACATAACGACCACCGGATGATGTGTACAGTCATACTTTCGCCTTGCCCTAATCCTCAAAAGTACATGAAACATTTAGATCCACAACTGTACGTCAAAGCTTAGTATGTTCCCTAAAATACCCTACACGACAATACACATACAATGCATGTACGCCAGACCTGTAACATAGAGTTGGACCGTCTCTCGAGCCTACAATCTATAGCTAGACCGCTCTCCTGAGCCTACAGTAACAACTAGACTACTCTCCTGATCCTACAACATGTAGTTGGACCGCTATTAGTGGGCATACAATATCAACTGGACCGCCCGGGTATCGTGGGAACTGGTTCCATCATCTTAATGAATTAAACTCTTAACCCTTAATCTTCATAGCTCAAAAGCTCAAATCTGATCCTTCCAAAGGTCTTGATCGATAAAGTTTCCAACTTTATCCATTAAGCCATCTGAATAAGTCAAGATCTTTAAACCTAGGTTCTTAATGGATGCACCGAAAGCATGGGCACCAAACTAAGTCATGCAAGCCATCTTTCTAACCACCACCATGTTCCAGAAGCCATAGAGTGCACTCAAGGGTTTTGGAGTTCACTCAAAGGCCAAGAACAAGAAGATTTGGACCAAAAGCTCATAAAATGGCATAACAATAGATCTACAGAAGTAATGACCGATATAAGAACTTTATACCTCCAAATGATCAGAAATATGATAAAGATGATAGATTTAAGCTGGAAACAAGCACACAAGCAACAAGAGATGCTCCTTCTTCTTCAACTTTCAGCAAATGGACCCACACACTCAAAACATACATAAGGAGTCTAGGGTTTGGGTGGAATACGATCTCAGAGGATAGAGGCTGCCAAATGAGGCAACCATAGGAGTTAGTGTCTTTAAATATGGCACTAATCACGGGATCTAGGGTTTTAAACCCTATCTGCCACTACGTCGTGGCCAAGGCCTTGCCACGTCATGGTGTATCGCGAATGCGCATCCACCACGCCGTGGCCAAGCCAAAACCTTACCAAAATTAGATTTAATTATTAGACTAGGAAATTCATTATTGTAAACTATGTGGTACCAAAGTGTAAATTGTGTATCTATATATACATATTATTAATGCAATATACGGGGAGAGTTTTTTGGCCAAATTCCATTATGGTATCAGAGAGCTAATTACCCTAGCCGCACTATTTTTTTTCCCCTTTCTCCTAAAACCTTCAATCGCACATTCTCCCTGTCGCATCTCCTTCTTCTTCTTGTTCTTCTTTTCTTTTTCTTTTTTTTTCCATCGGCAACCTTCAGTACCTGTCGATTTTCTCCTCCTATACTCATCAATTAATGGCTTCATTACATCCTGCTGTTACTGTCACAAACATCAGGAATTTCATCCCAATTATTCTGGAGATGGATGACGGGCAATACACATCATGGGTTGAATTATTCAAGATTCACTGTCGGGCACACGAAGTCATTCATCATATTCTACCACAGGAAGCTTCTCCCTCTAAACCTGCAACAGACAAAGATAAGGAAAACGTAGATGTTGTGGCCCTTCACAAACGTCTGGATTCCATTGTCCTCCAATGGATTTACAGTACGATTTCAAAAGATTTGTTAATTACCATTCTAAAACCTGATTCCACAGCAGAACAAGCCTGGAAATCGTTGGAAAACATCTTCATTGACAGTAAACCTTCAAGGGCGTTGTACCTAGAAAACAAGTTCAGCAATATCAAATTGGAATCCTTCTCTAATGTTTCTGCTTATTGTCAAGAACTCAAAACCTTGTCTGATCAACTCACCAATGTTGATGCCCCGGTTTCTAATGATCGTCTAGTTCTTCAATTAATCAACGGGCTTGGAGACAAACTTGAAAGCCTTGCTACTATACTCCAACAATCTACACCTCTACCAGATTTCTACACTGCCCGATCAAAACTAATCCTGGAAGAAACCCGCAAGAATCATAATTTCAGCACCATCCTAACCGCAACCACCTCCAAGGCATCGACTGATACAACAACAGCCGCCTTGAATACTCAGACAACAGCCACCACTGACCGACAACACCATCCACTGCCAACCGAACAACAGTACCGTAGTAGTAGTGTGCTCGGTCAGTTCCAACAGTTTGACTATGGTGGCAGGGGGCGGCACAATGGTAGAGGGGGTCGGGGACGCGGTCGGGGTCGGGGTCGGGGTCGCGGACGTGTAGCAAATTTTCACCAAAATTACTATCCGCAACAGCCAACAATCGGATGGAATGCCCCTTGGCAGCCACAACAATGGAACTTTCCACCCGCACCATACCCTACGAACCCGGTGAACAGTTATCAAAATAGAAATCCTAACTTTGCAGGTGTTCTTGGCACTAATCCATATGGCTATGCAGCTTCTCAATCATATACCCCGACCAACATTGACCAGGCGATGCATACTATGACATTAAACCCAGACCAGAACTGGTATCTCGATTCCGGCGCTACCAACCACATGTCGAATACAACAGGTAACATTTCCAATTAT
Source organism: Lactuca virosa (assembly GCF_052849685.1). NCBI lineage: Eukaryota > Viridiplantae > Streptophyta > Magnoliopsida > Asterales > Asteraceae > Lactuca > Lactuca virosa. The sequence goes on along the minus strand of NW_027630020.1, from coordinate 3,665 downwards.
TTCAATAATGGTATACAAAACAATATCGTCGTTGGCAACGGTTCTCAAATACCCATCCATGGAACCGGTCACACAACCCTACAACCACCTTACCCTCCTTTAAAACTTAATAATATCCTTCATGCACCTAAACTGATCAAAAACCTACTTTCAGTTCGACATTTAACAACTGATAACCCTATTTCTATTGAATTTGATCGTTTTGGTTTTCTTGTGAAGGACTACCAGACGCGGATTCCTATCCTTCGATGTGACAGTACTGGAGAACTCTATCCCCTCTCACTACCTTCTGCTCAAGTCACACCACCTTCTACCTTTGCTACTTTGACACAAGATCTTTGGCATAAGCGTTTGGGTCACCCTAGTTCATCTTTATTGAGAGTCTTAAATAAACGCAATTTCATTTCTGTTAAGACTTTTTCAGACAAACATTTATGTCAATCGTGTGTTTTTGGTAAACATATCAAATTACCGTTTTACGATTCCGTTTCTGTTACATGTTTACCGTTTGATATTATACATAGTGATTTATGGACCTCCCCAGTTCCTAGTTCAGGGGGTCACCGTTATTATATCCTATTTCTCGACGATTATACAAACTATCTATGGACTTACCCACTCACAAACAAGTCACATGTCTACTCCACTTTCTTAAATTTCTACAAGCTCATTAACACACAGTTTGAACGAGAAATTAAAAGTTTTCATTGCGATAATGGAACTGAGTACAACAATAAGTCGTTTCATGATTTCTGTACTCAACACGGGATGGTTTTCAGGTTCTCTTGCCCTCACACATCCTCTCAAAATGGGAAAGCTGAACGAAAAATTCGATCAATAAACAACATTATTCGTACCCTTCTTACCCATGCCTCTCTACCACCAACTTTCTGGCATCATGCCCTACAAATGGCCACCTACATTCTCAACATCCTACCATCCAAAACCAAAAACAACTCCACCGCAACCCTACTTCTCTACAACAAACATCCCACATACACCCACCTAAGAACGTTTGGTTGTCTTTGTTATCCTTTTATTCCCTCTACTTCTATTCACAAACTTGAAAACCGATCAACACCGTGTGTATTTCTCGGGTACCCCTCCAACCATAGGGGGTATAAATGTTATGAACTCTCCACCAAAAAGATAATTATTTCTCGTCACGTTCTCTTTGATGAAAATGTTTTCCCATTTGCCAACCTTCACTCCTCGCCACCTTCCTATGACTTCCTTCACTTAAACCAATCCAGTGATCTTCATCCATGTATCTGGGAATCCGTCACCACTACCTCACCAACCCAAACGCCTCATCCCATTCCTCCAATACCACAAACCGAAACCATCACCCCACCACAATCACCTGCTCATGCTCACACTCAACCAACATCCACCCTCAAAACCTACACCCGTCGAAATAAACCAACATAACCTCACCCCACCCCCCCTAACTGAAACCCAACTGCCCCTACCATCATAACCAACACCATCATCCACCGAGCCTGTCCCTAATCCACCACCATCACCTACCCGTACCATGTGCACACGTAGCATGACCGGCTCATCCAAACCCAAACAAATGTTTACTCTCCATACTTCTGCACCTTTCAAGCCACTCCCACACACCACGACTGAAGCCCTTAACAATCCCATTTGGAACCGTGCCATGACTGATGAGTTTAATGCCCTTATTGATAATAATACATGGGAATTGGTACCGATGCGTCCAAACATGAACATTATCAGGTGCATGTGGATTTTCAAACATAAAACCAAATCTGACGGATCACTTGAGCGCTACAAAGCGCGTTTGGTTTGTGATGGCAGGTCACAACAGGTTGGAGTTGATTGCGACGAGACGTTCAGTCCAGTTGTTAAACCGGCGACCATTCGAACAGTCCTCAGCATTACGTTATCTCACCAATGGGAAATTAATCAACTGGATGTTAAAAACGCTTTTCTACACGGGCATTTAGCAAAAACGGTATACATGCATCAACCCATGGGCTTCCGAAATTCTTCTTATCCACATCATGTTTGCCGACTGAAAAAGTCCCTATACTGGTTGAAACAGGCACCTCGTGCATGGTACCAAAGATTCACAGATTATGTCACCACACTCTGATTTCGACATAGTGCTTGTGATCATTCCTTGTTCATCTACAACCATGGCAGGGATACAACATATCTTCTTTTATATGTTGATGATATAGTTCTTACCACATCATCACCGGCTCTAAAACAACATTTTATGACTCGTCCATCCAACGAGTTTTCCATGAAGGACTTGGGCCACCTTAGCTATTTCTTGGGAATTTCAGTCAAGCGGGACCCAAAAGGTTTATTTTTATCACAACAGAAATATGCCGTCGATATTCTTTTACGGGCAAATATGGCCCAATGTAATCTGGTACATACTCCTGTCGACACAGACGGGAAGCTCAGTAGCACCACAGGGGAATTAATTGCTGATCCCACTATTCATCGCAGTCTTGCTGGTGCCTTACAGTATCTCACATTCACACGTCCAGATATTTCATACGCTGTACAACAAATTTGCATGCATATGCATGCTCCACGGACGTCACACATGAATGCTCTAAAACGCATTCTAAGATACATTAAAGGTACAATTGACATGGGATTATACTTGTATCGTAACACGACCCCCACTCTTACTGCTTATACCGATGCTGATTGGGCCGGTTGTCCAGACACACGACGATCTACTTCTGGCTATTGTGTGTTTCTGGGTGACAACTTACTATCATGGTCATCCAAGCGTCAAACGACCGTCTCCCGTTCTAGTGCTGAGGCAGAGTATAGAGGCGTCGCTAACGTTGTTGCAGAGGTTTGTTGGCTTAGAAACCTCCTTCTTGAACTTGGTCACCATCCGACACACACGTCTCTAGTTTATTGTGACAACGTCAGCGCCATTTACATGTCAGGAAATCCAATTCAATATCAACGAACCAAACACATTGAAATTGATATACATTTCGTACGAGAGAAGGTTCAACGCGGTCATATCAGGGTTTTACATGTCGCATCTCGCTACCAAATAGCTGATATATTCACCAAAGGGATACCACGAGTACTTTTTAACGACTTCAGATCCAGTCTAAGCATCCGTCATCCTCCTCCTTAGACTGAAGGGGTATATTAGACTAGGAAATTCATTATTGTAAACTATGTGGTACCAAAGTGTAAATTGTGTATCTATATATACATATTATTAATGCAATATACGGGGAGAGTTTTTTGGCCAAATTCCATTATTAATGATTCAAACTCGAAAGAAATATACCTGAAAAGCAGATGTTACACAAGTGTTTAGTCATATGAATTTAATATGTATGTATGTATGTATGTATGTGTAGGTATTAGAGTTTCTGAAGAGCATAGTGAAATGGAAAGAACAACACTAAGAGTAAGAGTAAGAAGATGATTTGCAAAAAGTTGGTACACATATGTCATGTGTGTTAAAATTTTAGTTGTATCCTGTTTGGAACTGCAGGCTTGTTTAGAAGAGTTTGTATTCCATTTTGTTCGAGTGTGAGTTTTTTTGGTTTTTTTATTTTTTATTTATTTTTTATTTTAAGTTTATGATGACTCATGAAATCAATTTGAGATTGTATTATTTTTGTTTTGTTTTTATTGATTCG
>NW_027630019.1:87500-89217 GCF_052849685.1 Lactuca virosa | reverse complement strand
ATTCATCCCGCACTGCCAAGGCGAGACCACAACACTGGAACGTTGTCGCAGAGACCTAACAAGGCATCCAAACGCCCTGTCAAGGCCACCACTCGGAAGGGTATTATGTAAGCAACACGGGAACTAAGCAACCATCACCCAAGATCACGCTCAAAGGCCGTCTGGCGCGTTCACCCCTTGCCGTGCTCACTCACGGCCACCCCCCTATATATACATATTGCACAAAGAGCTTGGTGACAGGAACAGACATTGATTTCCCTGAGGATGCATAATTTTTAGTATGCTCGCGACGTCGAGGAAAATCTAGGCCACGGGGCTCATTTTCAGGTCATCGTGTCGAGGAAAATAAAGGCAACGGGGCTAGTTTTCATGTCATCGTTCGAGAAATCAAGGCAACGTGTCGAGGAAAATGAAGGCAACGGGGCTAGTTTTCAGGTCATCGTTCGAGAATTCCAAGGCAACGTGTTGGGGGGTGGCCTCATACATGGGTCGTGGGGCTTGGCTTGGCTTGCCCTGTTGGTGCCGATACAGCCTCACGATTCTTAGTTGCCCATCCCACATGCCGGGCACCTATGCGAATGAGACCCCATGGTACCCCCTATATATACATATTGCACAAAGAGCTTGGTGACAGGAACAGACATTGATTTCCCTGATGATGCATAATTTTTGGACACGCAAGACGTCGGGGGGAGGGGACACGGGAGTGGGGCGTCTATGGGGGGAGTTTTGGCCTCGTTTTCGTGAAGACCGGGCGCCTTGGCCATGCCTCGAGCGTGCCAGCCTCGAGAGCGTTGGGCGCTAGACACCAAGTGGGGCGCCGGTGGGAAGCAGTCCCATGGTTCCCCTATATATACATATTGCACAAAGAGCTTGGTGACAGGAACAGACATTGATTTGCCCAGGGATGCATAATTTTGCGAATGTGTCCATAACTCGCTCGAATTAATTCGGATTCACACGAAATGTTGTAGGGATGCTTTTTATTATAAATGAAAGGCTTTGAAATAAAAAAAATGTCATGTTTGGGGCATAAATGTATGTGGCCTATTTTTGGCCATGCCTTGAAGTGTTTGGTTCCCTACTTGTTGATATGTCGCTCAAATCAAGTAGGAATGTCATTGAAACGTTGTGTGGGTCATTGTTAACATAGACGAATGGACTTGAAATGTAATTATATCATGTTCGGGTTTTTTTCCCCTTCGCCTAGTGATAGGCAGGCAGATAAGGCTTTTAGCTATTCATAAGTCGCTTAGATGAACTCGGAAGAACACAGACATAAGTTTGAGTACATCTCAAGCTGTGTTTTTGATTTTGGCATGGAATGTGATGTTTTGGTGCCTTAGCTCCGAGCAGTTCGGATTGGAACTAAAACTTCAATTGACTATGTATTAAGTAGGAACTACAACACTTAAACGGACTCGGTTACAACACTTTTCTCCCTTCATCGTTTGACTTGCTTAGAAATCAGCTCATGGTGTGTCAAGGCCCCTTGTTCCTTAGACCGGTGAGGATGGGCTTGGGTCGTTCGTGGGCATGTGTGTGGCAAGATGCCTTGTTCCCTTGGTCGTTCATGGGGTAGTGTGTGGGAAGAAGCCTTGTTCACTTGGTCGTTCATGGGTGTTTGTGTGGGAAGTAGCCTTGTTCAGTTGGTCGTTCATGGGTGTTTGTGTGGGAAGTAGCCTTGTTCCCTTGGTCGTTCATGGGGTTGTGTGTG
>NW_027630019.1:5000-7500 GCF_052849685.1 Lactuca virosa | reverse complement strand
ACACACAGAGTGATTTTACTACCACACAAACAGATTCATCCCGCACTGCCAAGGCGAGACCACAACACTGGAACGTTGTCGCAGAGACCTAACAAGCATCCAAACGCCCTGTCAAGGCCACCACTCGGAAGGGTATTATGTAAGCAACACGGGAACTAAGCAACCATCACCCAAGATCACGCTCAAAGGCCGTCTGGCGCGTTCACCCCTTGCCGTGCTCACTCACGGCCACCCCCCTATATATACATATTGCACAAAGAGCTTGGTGACAGGAACAGACATTGATTTCCCTGAGGATGCATAATTTTTAGTATGCTCGCGACGTCGAGGAAAATCTAGGCCACGGGGCTCATTTTCAGGTCATCGTGTCGAGGAAAATAAAGGCAACGGGGCTAGTTTTCATGTCATCGTTCGAGAAATCAAGGCAACGTGTCGAGGAAAATGAAGGCAACGGGGCTAGTTTTCAGGTCATCGTTCGAGAATTCCAAGGCAACGTGTTGGGGGGTGGCCTCATACATGGGTCGTGGGGCTTGGCTTGGCTTGCCCTGTTGGTGCCGATACAGCCTCACGATTCTTAGTTGCCCATCCCACATGCCGGGCACCTATGCGAATGAGACCCCATGGTACCCCCTATATATACATATTGCACAAAGAGCTTGGTGACAGGAACAGACATTGATTTCCCTGATGATGCATAATTTTTGGACACGCAAGACGTCGGGGGGAGGGGACACGGGAGTGGGGCGTCTATGGGGGGAGTTTTGGCCTCGTTTTCGTGAAGACCGGGCGCCTTGGCCATGCCTCGAGCGTGCCAGCCTCGAGAGCGTTGGGCGCTAGACACCAAGTGGGGCGCCGGTGGGAAGCAGTCCCATGGTTCCCCTATATATACATATTGCACAAAGAGCTTGGTGACAGGAACAGACATTGATTTGCCCAGGGATGCATAATTTTGCGAATGTGTCCATAACTCGCTCGAATTAATTCGGATTCACACGAAATGTTGTAGGGATGCTTTTTATTATAAATGAAAGGCTTTGAAATAAAAAAAATGTCATGTTTGGGGCATAAATGTATGTGGCCTATTTTTGGCCATGCCTTGAAGTGTTTGGTTCCCTACTTGTTGATATGTCGCTCAAATCAAGTAGGAATGTCATTGAAACGTTGTGTGGGTCATTGTTAACATAGACGAATGGACTTGAAATGTAATTATATCATGTTCGGGTTTTTTTCCCCTTCGCCTAGTGATAGGCAGGCAGATAAGGCTTTTAGCTATTCATAAGTCGCTTAGATGAACTCGGAAGAACACAGACATAAGTTTGAGTACATCTCAAGCTGTGTTTTTGATTTTGGCATGGAATGTGATGTTTTGGTGCCTTAGCTCCGAGCAGTTCGGATTGGAACTAAAACTTCAATTGACTATGTATTAAGTAGGAACTACAACACTTAAACGGACTCGGTTACAACACTTTTCTCCCTTCATCGTTTGACTTGCTTAGAAATCAGCTCATGGTGTGTCAAGGCCCCTTGTTCCTTAGACCGGTGAGGATGGGCTTGGGTCGTTCGTGGGCATGTGTGTGGCAAGATGCCTTGTTCCCTTGGTCGTTCATGGGGTAGTGTGTGGGAAGAAGCCTTGTTCACTTGGTCGTTCATGGGTGTTTGTGTGGGAAGTAGCCTTGTTCAGTTGGTCGTTCATGGGTGTTTGTGTGGGAAGTAGCCTTGTTCCCTTGGTCGTTCATGGGGTTGTGTGTGGGAAGAAGGCTTGTTCACTTGGTCGTTCATGGGTGTTGTGTGGGAAGGTGCTTTTTTCCCTTGGTCGTTCATGGGGTAGTGTGTGGGAAGAAGCCTTGTTCACTTGGTCGTTCATGGGTGTTTGTGTGGGAAGTAGCCTTGTTCAGTTGGTCGTTCATGGGTGTTTGTGTGGGAAGTAGCCTTGTTCCCTTGGTCGTTCATGGGGTTGTGTATGGGAAGAAGCCTTGTTCACTTGGTCGTTCATGGGTGTTTGTGTGGGAAGGTGCTTTTTTCCCTTGGTCGTTCATGGCCTTGTTCCCTTGGTCGTTCATGGGCATGTGTGTGGCAAGGTGTCTTGTTCCCTTGGTCGTTCATGGGCGTGTGTGTTGCAAGGTGCCTTGTTCCCTTGGTCGTTCATGGGCGTGTGTGTGGCAAGGTGCCTTGTTCCCTTGGTCGTTCATGGGCATGTGTGTGGCAAGGTGCCTTGTTCCATTGGTCGTTCATGGCCTTGTTCCCTTGGTCGTTCATGGGCGTGTGTGTTGCAAGGTGCCTTGTTCCCTTGGTCGTTCATGGGCATGTGTGTGGCAAGGTGCCTTGTTCCATTGGTCGTTCATGGCCTTGTTCCCTTGGTCGTTCATGGGCATGTGTGTGGCAAGGTGCCTTGTTCCCTTGGTCGTTCATGGGCATGTGTGTTGCAAGGTGCCTTGTTCCTTTGGTCGCTCATAGGCATGTGAGTGGCAAGGTGCCTTGTTCCCTAGGTCCGTTCATGGCC
>NW_027630018.1:65000-67500 GCF_052849685.1 Lactuca virosa | reverse complement strand
ACGACCAAGGGAACAAGGCACCTTGCAACACACACGCCCATGAACGACCAAGGGAACAAGGCCATGAACGACCAATGGAACAAGGCACCTTGCCACACACATGCCCATGAACGACCAAGGGAACAAGGCACCTTGCCACACACACGCCCATGAACGACCAAGGGAACAAGGCACCTTGCAACACACACGCCCATGAACGACCAAGGGAACAAGACACCTTGCCACACACATGCCCATGAACGACCAAGGGAACAAGGCCATGAACGACCAAGGGAAAAAAGCACCTTCCCACACAAACACCCATGAACGACCAAGTGAACAAGGCTTCTTCCCATACACAACCCCATGAACGACCAAGGGAACAAGGCTACTTCCCACACAAACACCCATGAACGACCAACTGAACAAGGCTACTTCCCACACAAACACCCATGAACGACCAAGTGAACAAGGCTTCTTCCCACACACTACCCCATGAACGACCAAGGGAAAAAAGCACCTTCCCACACAAACACCCATGAACGACCAAGTGAACAAGCCTTCTTCCCACACACAACCCCATGAACGACCAAGGGAACAAGGCTACTTCCCACACAAACACCCATGAACGACCAACTGAACAAGGCTACTTCCCACACAAACACCCATGAACGACCAAGTGAACAAGGCTTCTTCCCACACACTACCCCATGAACGACCAAGGGAACAAGGCATCTTGCCACACACATGCCCACGAACGACCCAAGCCCATCCTCACCGGTCTAAGGAACAAGGGGCCTTGACACACCATGAGCTGATTTCTAAGCAAGTCAAACGATGAAGGGAGAAAAGTGTTGTAACCGAGTCCGTTTAAGTGTTGTAGTTCCTACTTAATACATAGTCAATTGAAGTTTTAGTTCCAATCCGAACTGCTCGGAGCTAAGGCACCAAAACATCACATTCCATGCCAAAATCAAAAACACAGCTTGAGATGTACTCAAACTTATGTCTGTGTTCTTCCGAGTTCATCTAAGCGACTTATGAATAGCTAAAAGCCTTATCTGCCTGCCTATCACTAGGCGAAGGGGAAAAAAACCCGAACATGATATAATTACATTTCAAGTCCATTCGTCTATGTTAACAATGACCCACACAACGTTTCAATGACATTCCTACTTGATTTGAGCGACATATCAACAAGTAGGGAACCAAACACTTCAAGGCATGGCCAAAAATAGGCCACATACATTTATGCCCCAAACATGACATTTTTTTTATTTCAAAGCCTTTCATTTATAATAAAAAGCATCCCTACAACATTTCGTGTGAATCCGAATTAATTCGAGCGAGTTATGGACACATTCGCAAAATTATGCATCCCTGGGCAAATCAATGTCTGTTCCTGTCACCAAGCTCTTTGTGCAATATGTATATATAGGGGAACCATGGGACTGCTTCCCACCGGCGCCCCACTTGGTGTCTAGCGCCCAACGCTCTCGAGGCTGGCACGCTCGAGGCATGGCCAAGGCGCCCGGTCTTCACGAAAACGAGGCCAAAACTCCCCCCATAGACGCCCCACTCCCGTGTCCCCTCCCCCCGACGTCTTGCGTGTCCAAAAATTATGCATCATCAGGGAAATCAATGTCTGTTCCTGTCACCAAGCTCTTTGTGCAATATGTATATATAGGGGGTACCATGGGGTCTCATTCGCATAGGTGCCCGGCATGTGGGATGGGCAACTAAGAATCGTGAGGCTGTATCGGCACCAACAGGGCAAGCCAAGCCAAGCCCCACGACCCATGTATGAGGCCACCCCCCAACACGTTGCCTTGGAATTCTCGAACGATGACCTGAAAACTAGCCCCGTTGCCTTCATTTTCCTCGACACGTTGCCTTGATTTCTCGAACGATGACATGAAAACTAGCCCCGTTGCCTTTATTTTCCTCGACACGATGACCTGAAAATGAGCCCCGTGGCCTAGATTTTCCTCGACGTCGCGAGCATACTAAAAATTATGCATCCTCAGGGAAATCAATGTCTGTTCCTGTCACCAAGCTCTTTGTGCAATATGTATATATAGGGGGGTGGCCGTGAGTGAGCACGGCAAGGGGTGAACGCGCCAGACGGCCTTTGAGCGTGATCTTGGGTGATGGTTGCTTAGTTCCCGTGTTGCTTACATAATACCCTTCCGAGTGGTGGCCTTGACAGGGCGTTTGGATGCCTTGTTAGGTCTCTGCGACAACGTTCCAGTGTTGTGGTCTCGCCTTGGCAGTGCGGGATGAATCTGTTTGTGTGGTAGTAAAATCACTCTGTGTGTGCTAATCTTTCGTTCGACGTGCTACTGGTGCCTGCCAGCATTTGATTTGTGCTGATGATCGGGAAAACATAGGCGTTAAAGTGGCATGTGTTGCTTTTTGTGATACTACTACGGTACGCTGGTGTATCCTTGTTGGACGTGCGATTGGGTGCCTAAGCGTAGCTAGCATTGGTTTAGCGCCGACAACGTGGAGGATGCAAACA
>NW_027630018.1:17500-20000 GCF_052849685.1 Lactuca virosa | reverse complement strand
CACCTTGCCACACACATGCCCATGAACGACCAAGGGAACAAGGCACCTTGCAACACACACGCCCATGAACGACCAAGGGAACAAGGCCATGAACGACCAATGGAACAAGGCACCTTGCCACACACATGCCCATGAACGACCAAGGGAACAAGGCACCTTGCCACACACACGCCCATGAACGACCAAGGGAACAAGGCACCTTGCAACACACACGCCCATGAACGACCAAGGGAACAAGACACCTTGCCACACACATGCCCATGAACGACCAAGGGAACAAGGCCATGAACGACCAAGGGAAAAAAGCACCTTCCCACACAAACACCCATGAACGACCAAGTGAACAAGGCTTCTTCCCATACACAACCCCATGAACGACCAAGGGAACAAGGCTACTTCCCACACAAACACCCATGAACGACCAACTGAACAAGGCTACTTCCCACACAAACACCCATGAACGACCAAGTGAACAAGGCTTCTTCCCACACACTACCCCATGAACGACCAAGGGAAAAAAGCACCTTCCCACACAAACACCCATGAACGACCAAGTGAACAAGCCTTCTTCCCACACACAACCCCATGAACGACCAAGGGAACAAGGCTACTTCCCACACAAACACCCATGAACGACCAACTGAACAAGGCTACTTCCCACACAAACACCCATGAACGACCAAGTGAACAAGGCTTCTTCCCACACACTACCCCATGAACGACCAAGGGAACAAGGCATCTTGCCACACACATGCCCACGAACGACCCAAGCCCATCCTCACCGGTCTAAGGAACAAGGGGCCTTGACACACCATGAGCTGATTTCTAAGCAAGTCAAACGATGAAGGGAGAAAAGTGTTGTAACCGAGTCCGTTTAAGTGTTGTAGTTCCTACTTAATACATAGTCAATTGAAGTTTTAGTTCCAATCCGAACTGCTCGGAGCTAAGGCACCAAAACATCACATTCCATGCCAAAATCAAAAACACAGCTTGAGATGTACTCAAACTTATGTCTGTGTTCTTCCGAGTTCATCTAAGCGACTTATGAATAGCTAAAAGCCTTATCTGCCTGCCTATCACTAGGCGAAGGGGAAAAAAACCCGAACATGATATAATTACATTTCAAGTCCATTCGTCTATGTTAACAATGACCCACACAACGTTTCAATGACATTCCTACTTGATTTGAGCGACATATCAACAAGTAGGGAACCAAACACTTCAAGGCATGGCCAAAAATAGGCCACATACATTTATGCCCCAAACATGACATTTTTTTTATTTCAAAGCCTTTCATTTATAATAAAAAGCATCCCTACAACATTTCGTGTGAATCCGAATTAATTCGAGCGAGTTATGGACACATTCGCAAAATTATGCATCCCTGGGCAAATCAATGTCTGTTCCTGTCACCAAGCTCTTTGTGCAATATGTATATATAGGGGAACCATGGGACTGCTTCCCACCGGCGCCCCACTTGGTGTCTAGCGCCCAACGCTCTCGAGGCTGGCACGCTCGAGGCATGGCCAAGGCGCCCGGTCTTCACGAAAACGAGGCCAAAACTCCCCCCATAGACGCCCCACTCCCGTGTCCCCTCCCCCCGACGTCTTGCGTGTCCAAAAATTATGCATCATCAGGGAAATCAATGTCTGTTCCTGTCACCAAGCTCTTTGTGCAATATGTATATATAGGGGGTACCATGGGGTCTCATTCGCATAGGTGCCCGGCATGTGGGATGGGCAACTAAGAATCGTGAGGCTGTATCGGCACCAACAGGGCAAGCCAAGCCAAGCCCCACGACCCATGTATGAGGCCACCCCCCAACACGTTGCCTTGGAATTCTCGAACGATGACCTGAAAACTAGCCCCGTTGCCTTCATTTTCCTCGACACGTTGCCTTGATTTCTCGAACGATGACATGAAAACTAGCCCCGTTGCCTTTATTTTCCTCGACACGATGACCTGAAAATGAGCCCCGTGGCCTAGATTTTCCTCGACGTCGCGAGCATACTAAAAATTATGCATCCTCAGGGAAATCAATGTCTGTTCCTGTCACCAAGCTCTTTGTGCAATATGTATATATAGGGGGGTGGCCGTGAGTGAGCACGGCAAGGGGTGAACGCGCCAGACGGCCTTTGAGCGTGATCTTGGGTGATGGTTGCTTAGTTCCCGTGTTGCTTACATAATACCCTTCCGAGTGGTGGCCTTGACAGGGCGTTTGGATGCCTTGTTAGGTCTCTGCGACAACGTTCCAGTGTTGTGGTCTCGCCTTGGCAGTGCGGGATGAATCTGTTTGTGTGGTAGTAAAATCACTCTGTGTGTGCTAATCTTTCGTTCGACGTGCTACTGGTGCCTGCCAGCATTTGATTTGTGCTGATGATCGGGAAAACATAGGCGTTAAAGTGGCATGTGTTGCTTTTTGTGATACTACTACGGTACGCTGGTGTATCCTTGTTGGACGTGCGATTGGGTGCCTAAGCGTAGCTAGCATTGGTTTAGC
>NW_027630017.1:87500-90000 GCF_052849685.1 Lactuca virosa | reverse complement strand
AACGACCAAGGGAACAAGGCACCTTGCAACACACACGCCCATGAACGACCAAGGGAAACAAGGCCATGAACGACCAATGGAACAAGGCACCTTGCCACACACATGCCCATGAACGACCAAGGGAACAAGGCACCTTGCCACACACACGCCCATGAACGACCAAGGGAACAAGGCAACCTTGCAACACACACGCCCATGAACGACCAAGGGAACAAGACACCTTGCCACACACATGCCCATGAACGACCAAGGGAACAAGGCCATGAACGACCAAGGGAAAAAAGCACCTTCCCACACAAACACCCATGAACGACCAAGTGAACAAGGCTTCTTCCCATACACAACCCCATGAACGACCAAGGGAACAAGGCTACTTCCCACACAAACACCCATGAACGACCAACTGAACAAGGCTACTTCCCACACAAACACCCATGAACGACCAAGTGAACAAGGCTTCTTCCCACACACTACCCCATGAACGACCAAGGGAAAAAAGCACCTTCCCACACAAACACCCATGAACGACCAAGTGAAACAAGCCTTCTTCCCACACACAACCCCATGAACGACCAAGGGAACAAGGCTACTTCCCACACAAACACCCATGAACGACCAACTGAACAAGGCTACTTCCCACACAAACACCCATGAACGACCAAGTGAACAAGGCTTCTTCCCACACACTACCCCATGAACGACCAAGGGAACAAGGCATCTTGCCACACACATGCCCACGAACGACCCAAGCCCATCCTCACCGGTCTAAGGAACAAGGGGCCTTGACACACCATGAGCTGATTTCTAAGCAAGTCAAACGATGAAGGGAGAAAAGTGTTGTAACCGAGTCCGTTTAAGTGTTGTAGTTCCTACTTAATACATAGTCAATTGAAGTTTTAGTTCCAATCCGAACTGCTCGGAGCTAAGGCACCAAAACATCACATTCCATGCCAAAATTCAAAAACACAGCTTGAGATGTACTCAAACTTATGTCTGTGTTCTTCCGAGTTCATCTAAGCGACTTATGAATAGCTAAAAGCCTTATCTGCCTGCCTATCACTAGGCGAAGGGGAAAAAAACCCGAACATGATATAATTACATTTCAAGTCCATTCGTCTATGTTAACAATGACCCACACAACGTTTCAATGACATTCCTACTTGATTTGAGCGACATATCAACAAGTAGGGAACCAAACACTTCAAGGCATGGCCAAAAATAGGCCACATACATTTATGCCCCAAACATGACATTTTTTTTATTTCAAAGCCTTTCATTTATAATAAAAAGCATCCCTACAACATTTCGTGTGAATCCGAATTAATTCGAGCGAGTTATGGACACATTCGCAAAATTATGCATCCCTGGGCAAATCAATGTCTGTTCCTGTCACCAAGCTCTTTGTGCAATATGTATATATAGGGGAACCATGGGACTGCTTCCCACCGGCGCCCCACTTGGTGTCTAGCGCCCAACGCTCTCGAGGCTGGCACGCTCGAGGCATGGCCAAGGCGCCCGGTCTTCACGAAAACGAGGCCAAAACTCCCCCCATAGACGCCCCACTCCCGTGTCCCCTCCCCCCGACGTCTTGCGTGTCCAAAAATTATGCATCATCAGGGAAATCAATGTCTGTTCCTGTCACCAAGCTCTTTGTGCAATATGTATATATAGGGGGTACCATGGGGTCTCATTCGCATAGGTGCCCGGCATGTGGGATGGGCAACTAAGAATCGTGAGGCTGTATCGGCACCAACAGGGCAAGCCAAGCCAAGCCCCACGACCCATGTATGAGGCCACCCCCCAACACGTTGCCTTGGAATTCTCGAACGATGACCTGAAAACTAGCCCCGTTGCCTTCATTTTCCTCGACACGTTGCCTTGATTTCTCGAACGATGACATGAAAACTAGCCCCGTTGCCTTTATTTTCCTCGACACGATGACCTGAAAATGAGCCCCGTGGCCTAGATTTTCCTCGACGTCGCGAGCATACTAAAAATTATGCATCCTCAGGGAAATCAATGTCTGTTCCTGTCACCAAGCTCTTTGTGCAATATGTATATATAGGGGGGTGGCCGTGAGTGAGCACGGCAAGGGGTGAACGCGCCAGACGGCCTTTGAGCGTGATCTTGGGTGATGGTTGCTTAGTTCCCGTGTTGCTTACATAATACCCTTCCGAGTGGTGGCCTTGACAGGGCGTTTGGATGCCTTGTTAGGTCTCTGCGACAACGTTCCAGTGTTGTGGTCTCGCCTTGGCAGTGCGGGATGAATCTGTTTGTGTGGTAGTAAAATCACTCTGTGTGTGCTAATCTTTCGTTCGACGTGCTACTGGTGCCTGCCAGCATTTGATTTGTGCTGATGATCGGGAAAACATAGGCGTTAAAGTGGCATGTGTTGCTTTTTGTGATACTACTACGGTACGCTGGTGTATCCTTGTTGGACGTGCGATTGGGTGCCTAAGCGTAGCTAGCATTGGTTTAGCGCCGACAACGTGGAGGATGC
>NW_027630016.1:10000-12500 GCF_052849685.1 Lactuca virosa | reverse complement strand
GCATCCTCCACGTTGTCGGCGCTAAACCAATGCTAGCTACGCTTAGGCACCCAATCGCACGTCCAACAAGGATACACCAGCGTACCGTAGTAGTATCACAAAAAGCAACACATGCCACTTTAACGCCTATGTTTTCCCGATCATCAGCACAAATCAAATGCTGGCAGGCACCAGTAGCACGTCGAACGAAAGATTAGCACACACAGAGTGATTTTACTACCACACAAACAGATTCATCCCGCACTGCCAAGGCGAGACCACAACACTGGAACGTTGTCGCAGAGACCTAACAAGGCATCCAAACGCCCTGTCAAGGCCACCACTCGGAAGGGTATTATGTAAGCAACACGGGAACTAAGCAACCATCACCCAAGATCACGCTCAAAGGCCGTCTGGCGCGTTCACCCCTTGCCGTGCTCACTCACGGCCACCCCCCTATATATACATATTGCACAAAGAGCTTGGTGACAGGAACAGACATTGATTTCCCTGAGGATGCATAATTTTTAGTATGCTCGCGACGTCGAGGAAAATCTAGGCCACGGGGCTCATTTTCAGGTCATCGTGTCGAGGAAAATAAAGGCAACGGGGCTAGTTTTCATGTCATCGTTCGAGAAATCAAGGCAACGTGTCGAGGAAAATGAAGGCAACGGGGCTAGTTTTCAGGTCATCGTTCGAGAATTCCAAGGCAACGTGTTGGGGGGTGGCCTCATACATGGGTCGTGGGGCTTGGCTTGGCTTGCCCTGTTGGTGCCGATACAGCCTCACGATTCTTAGTTGCCCATCCCACATGCCGGGCACCTATGCGAATGAGACCCCATGGTACCCCCTATATATACATATTGCACAAAGAGCTTGGTGACAGGAACAGACATTGATTTCCCTGATGATGCATAATTTTTGGACACGCAAGACGTCGGGGGGAGGGGACACGGGAGTGGGGCGTCTATGGGGGGAGTTTTGGCCTCGTTTTCGTGAAGACCGGGCGCCTTGGCCATGCCTCGAGCGTGCCAGCCTCGAGAGCGTTGGGCGCTAGACACCAAGTGGGGCGCCGGTGGGAAGCAGTCCCATGGTTCCCCTATATATACATATTGCACAAAGAGCTTGGTGACAGGAACAGACATTGATTTGCCCAGGGATGCATAATTTTGCGAATGTGTCCATAACTCGCTCGAATTAATTCGGATTCACACGAAATGTTGTAGGGATGCTTTTTATTATAAATGAAAGGCTTTGAAATAAAAAAAATGTCATGTTTGGGGCATAAATGTATGTGGCCTATTTTTGGCCATGCCTTGAAGTGTTTGGTTCCCTACTTGTTGATATGTCGCTCAAATCAAGTAGGAATGTCATTGAAACGTTGTGTGGGTCATTGTTAACATAGACGAATGGACTTGAAATGTAATTATATCATGTTCGGGTTTTTTTCCCCTTCGCCTAGTGATAGGCAGGCAGATAAGGCTTTTAGCTATTCATAAGTCGCTTAGATGAACTCGGAAGAACACAGACATAAGTTTGAGTACATCTCAAGCTGTGTTTTTGATTTTGGCATGGAATGTGATGTTTTGGTGCCTTAGCTCCGAGCAGTTCGGATTGGAACTAAAACTTCAATTGACTATGTATTAAGTAGGAACTACAACACTTAAACGGACTCGGTTACAACACTTTTCTCCCTTCATCGTTTGACTTGCTTAGAAATCAGCTCATGGTGTGTCAAGGCCCCTTGTTCCTTAGACCGGTGAGGATGGGCTTGGGTCGTTCGTGGGCATGTGTGTGGCAAGATGCCTTGTTCCCTTGGTCGTTCATGGGGTAGTGTGTGGGAAGAAGCCTTGTTCACTTGGTCGTTCATGGGTGTTTGTGTGGGAAGTAGCCTTGTTCAGTTGGTCGTTCATGGGTGTTTGTGTGGGAAGTAGCCTTGTTCCCTTGGTCGTTCATGGGGTTGTGTGTGGGAAGAAGGCTTGTTCACTTGGTCGTTCATGGGTGTTTGTGTGGGAAGGTGCTTTTTTCCCTTGGTCGTTCATGGGGTAGTGTGTGGGAAGAAGCCTTGTTCACTTGGTCGTTCATGGGTGTTTGTGTGGGAAGTAGCCTTGTTCAGTTGGTCGTTCATGGGTGTTTGTGTGGGAAGTAGCCTTGTTCCCTTGGTCGTTCATGGGGTTGTGTATGGGAAGAAGCCTTGTTCACTTGGTCGTTCATGGGTGTTTGTGTGGGAAGGTGCTTTTTTCCCTTGGTCGTTCATGGCCTTGTTCCCTTGGTCGTTCATGGGCATGTGTGTGGCAAGGTGTCTTGTTCCCTTGGTCGTTCATGGGCGTGTGTGTTGCAAGGTGCCTTGTTCCCTTGGTCGTTCATGGGCGTGTGTGTGGCAAGGTGCCTTGTTCCCTTGGTCGTTCATGGGCATGTGTGTGGCAAGGTGCCTTGTTCCATTGGTCGTTCATGGCCTTGTTCCCTTGGTCGTTCATGGGCGTGTGTGTTGCAAGGTGCCTTGTTCCCTTGGTCGTTCATG
>NW_027630015.1:105000-106125 GCF_052849685.1 Lactuca virosa | reverse complement strand
CCCGAAGATCATCAAACTAACAGCCACCAACTTGGCACAAGGCCATGCAGGCAACCACAAGCTAAAAACAACCCCCAGAATGCACCAAACGATGCGCAAAAAGGGACAGGCAACGCTGCTGACCTAATCACATCATTGCTAGCTGGGCATGGGCAATATAGTATGTGCTTGGGCCGGGGATAGCAAGAAGGGACCTCTTAATGCCTGTTTTCTGATCCTATACGACCAGCACTAGCTGGGCATGGGCACCAATCGTACCACAGAGAAAGCAAGTCTTCTTAATGCAATGTACGAAGCTACCCCGCCCACACAAAGACGCTAGCCAGGCACGGCATCTTTTGTGTTTCCAAGATAACTTCAACACACCGTGATGATTCTAAATGTCTGACAATACTTCTCAATAATGTTTGCATCCTCCACGTTGTCGGCGCTAAACCAATGCTAGCTACGCTTAGGCACCCAATCGCACGTCCAACAAGGATACACCAGCGTACCGTAGTAGTATCACAAAAAGCAACACATGCCACTTTAACGCCTATGTTTTCCCGATCATCAGCACAAATCAAATGCTGGCAGGCACCAGTAGCACGTCGAACGAAAGATTAGCACACACAGAGTGATTTTACTACCACACAAACAGATTCATCCCGCACTGCCAAGGCGAGACCACAACACTGGAACGTTGTCGCAGAGACCTAACAAGGCATCCAAACGCCCTGTCAAGGCCACCACTCGGAAGGGTATTATGTAAGCAACACGGGAACTAAGCAACCATCACCCAAGATCACGCTCAAAGGCCGTCTGGCGCGTTCACCCCTTGCCGTGCTCACTCACGGCCACCCCCCTATATATACATATTGCACAAAGAGCTTGGTGACAGGAACAGACATTGATTTCCCTGAGGATGCATAATTTTTAGTATGCTCGCGACGTCGAGGAAAATCTAGGCCACGGGGCTCATTTTCAGGTCATCGTGTCGAGGAAAATAAAGGCAACGGGGCTAGTTTTCATGTCATCGTTCGAGAAATCAAGGCAACGTGTCGAGGAAAATGAAGGCAACGGGGCTAGTTTTCAGGTCATCGTTCGAGAATTCCAAGGCAACGTGTTGGGGGGTGGCCTCATACA
>NW_027630015.1:72500-75000 GCF_052849685.1 Lactuca virosa | reverse complement strand
GTCCAACAAGGATACACCAGCGTACCGTAGTAGTATCACAAAAAGCAACACATGCCACTTTAACGCCTATGTTTTCCCGATCATCAGCACAAATCAAATGCTGGCAGGCACCAGTAGCACGTCGAACGAAAGATTAGCACACACAGAGTGATTTTACTACCACACAAACAGATTCATCCCGCACTGCCAAGGCGAGACCACAACACTGGAACGTTGTCGCAGAGACCTAACAAGGCATCCAAACGCCCTGTCAAGGCCACCACTCGGAAGGGTATTATGTAAGCAACACGGGAACTAAGCAACCATCACCCAAGATCACGCTCAAAGGCCGTCTGGCGCGTTCACCCCTTGCCGTGCTCACTCACGGCCACCCCCCTATATATACATATTGCACAAAGAGCTTGGTGACAGGAACAGACATTGATTTCCCTGAGGATGCATAATTTTTAGTATGCTCGCGACGTCGAGGAAAATCTAGGCCACGGGGCTCATTTTCAGGTCATCGTGTCGAGGAAAATAAAGGCAACGGGGCTAGTTTTCATGTCATCGTTCGAGAAATCAAGGCAACGTGTCGAGGAAAATGAAGGCAACGGGGCTAGTTTTCAGGTCATCGTTCGAGAATTCCAAGGCAACGTGTTGGGGGGTGGCCTCATACATGGGTCGTGGGGCTTGGCTTGGCTTGCCCTGTTGGTGCCGATACAGCCTCACGATTCTTAGTTGCCCATCCCACATGCCGGGCACCTATGCGAATGAGACCCCATGGTACCCCCTATATATACATATTGCACAAAGAGCTTGGTGACAGGAACAGACATTGATTTCCCTGATGATGCATAATTTTTGGACACGCAAGACGTCGGGGGGAGGGGACACGGGAGTGGGGCGTCTATGGGGGGAGTTTTGGCCTCGTTTTCGTGAAGACCGGGCGCCTTGGCCATGCCTCGAGCGTGCCAGCCTCGAGAGCGTTGGGCGCTAGACACCAAGTGGGGCGCCGGTGGGAAGCAGTCCCATGGTTCCCCTATATATACATATTGCACAAAGAGCTTGGTGACAGGAACAGACATTGATTTGCCCAGGGATGCATAATTTTGCGAATGTGTCCATAACTCGCTCGAATTAATTCGGATTCACACGAAATGTTGTAGGGATGCTTTTTATTATAAATGAAAGGCTTTGAAATAAAAAAAATGTCATGTTTGGGGCATAAATGTATGTGGCCTATTTTTGGCCATGCCTTGAAGTGTTTGGTTCCCTACTTGTTGATATGTCGCTCAAATCAAGTAGGAATGTCATTGAAACGTTGTGTGGGTCATTGTTAACATAGACGAATGGACTTGAAATGTAATTATATCATGTTCGGGTTTTTTTCCCCTTCGCCTAGTGATAGGCAGGCAGATAAGGCTTTTAGCTATTCATAAGTCGCTTAGATGAACTCGGAAGAACACAGACATAAGTTTGAGTACATCTCAAGCTGTGTTTTTGATTTTGGCATGGAATGTGATGTTTTGGTGCCTTAGCTCCGAGCAGTTCGGATTGGAACTAAAACTTCAATTGACTATGTATTAAGTAGGAACTACAACACTTAAACGGACTCGGTTACAACACTTTTCTCCCTTCATCGTTTGACTTGCTTAGAAATCAGCTCATGGTGTGTCAAGGCCCCTTGTTCCTTAGACCGGTGAGGATGGGCTTGGGTCGTTCGTGGGCATGTGTGTGGCAAGATGCCTTGTTCCCTTGGTCGTTCATGGGGTAGTGTGTGGGAAGAAGCCTTGTTCACTTGGTCGTTCATGGGTGTTTGTGTGGGAAGTAGCCTTGTTCAGTTGGTCGTTCATGGGTGTTTGTGTGGGAAGTAGCCTTGTTCCCTTGGTCGTTCATGGGGTTGTGTGTGGGAAGAAGGCTTGTTCACTTGGTCGTTCATGGGTGTTTGTGTGGGAAGGTGCTTTTTTCCCTTGGTCGTTCATGGGGTAGTGTGTGGGAAGAAGCCTTGTTCACTTGGTCGTTCATGGGTGTTTGTGTGGGAAGTAGCCTTGTTCAGTTGGTCGTTCATGGGTGTTTGTGTGGGAAGTAGCCTTGTTCCCTTGGTCGTTCATGGGGTTGTGTATGGGAAGAAGCCTTGTTCACTTGGTCGTTCATGGGTGTTTGTGTGGGAAGGTGCTTTTTTCCCTTGGTCGTTCATGGCCTTGTTCCCTTGGTCGTTCATGGGCATGTGTGTGGCAAGGTGTCTTGTTCCCTTGGTCGTTCATGGGCGTGTGTGTTGCAAGGTGCCTTGTTCCCTTGGTCGTTCATGGGCGTGTGTGTGGCAAGGTGCCTTGTTCCCTTGGTCGTTCATGGGCATGTGTGTGGCAAGGTGCCTTGTTCCATTGGTCGTTCATGGCCTTGTTCCCTTGGTCGTTCATGGGCGTGTGTGTTGCAAGGTGCCTTGTTCCCTTGGTCGTTCATGGGCATGTGTGTGGCAAGGTGCCTTGTTCCATTGGTCGTTCATGGCCTTGTTCCCTTGGTC
>NW_027630015.1:0-2500 GCF_052849685.1 Lactuca virosa | reverse complement strand
CGCTAGACACCAAGTGGGGCGCCGGTGGGAAGCAGTCCCATGGTTCCCCTATATATACATATTGCACAAAGAGCTTGGTGACAGGAACAGACATTGATTTGCCCAGGGATGCATAATTTTGCGAATGTGTCCATAACTCGCTCGAATTAATTCGGATTCACACGAAATGTTGTAGGGATGCTTTTTATTATAAATGAAAGGCTTTGAAATAAAAAAAATGTCATGTTTGGGGCATAAATGTATGTGGCCTATTTTTGGCCATGCCTTGAAGTGTTTGGTTCCCTACTTGTTGATATGTCGCTCAAATCAAGTAGGAATGTCATTGAAACGTTGTGTGGGTCATTGTTAACATAGACGAATGGACTTGAAATGTAATTATATCATGTTCGGGTTTTTTTCCCCTTCGCCTAGTGATAGGCAGGCAGATAAGGCTTTTAGCTATTCATAAGTCGCTTAGATGAACTCGGAAGAACACAGACATAAGTTTGAGTACATCTCAAGCTGTGTTTTTGATTTTGGCATGGAATGTGATGTTTTGGTGCCTTAGCTCCGAGCAGTTCGGATTGGAACTAAAACTTCAATTGACTATGTATTAAGTAGGAACTACAACACTTAAACGGACTCGGTTACAACACTTTTCTCCCTTCATCGTTTGACTTGCTTAGAAATCAGCTCATGGTGTGTCAAGGCCCCTTGTTCCTTAGACCGGTGAGGATGGGCTTGGGTCGTTCGTGGGCATGTGTGTGGCAAGATGCCTTGTTCCCTTGGTCGTTCATGGGGTAGTGTGTGGGAAGAAGCCTTGTTCACTTGGTCGTTCATGGGTGTTTGTGTGGGAAGTAGCCTTGTTCAGTTGGTCGTTCATGGGTGTTTGTGTGGGAAGTAGCCTTGTTCCCTTGGTCGTTCATGGGGTTGTGTGTGGGAAGAAGGCTTGTTCACTTGGTCGTTCATGGGTGTTTGTGTGGGAAGGTGCTTTTTTCCCTTGGTCGTTCATGGGGTAGTGTGTGGGAAGAAGCCTTGTTCACTTGGTCGTTCATGGGTGTTTGTGTGGGAAGTAGCCTTGTTCAGTTGGTCGTTCATGGGTGTTTGTGTGGGAAGTAGCCTTGTTCCCTTGGTCGTTCATGGGGTTGTGTATGGGAAGAAGCCTTGTTCACTTGGTCGTTCATGGGTGTTTGTGTGGGAAGGTGCTTTTTTCCCTTGGTCGTTCATGGCCTTGTTCCCTTGGTCGTTCATGGGCATGTGTGTGGCAAGGTGTCTTGTTCCCTTGGTCGTTCATGGGCGTGTGTGTTGCAAGGTGCCTTGTTCCCTTGGTCGTTCATGGGCGTGTGTGTGGCAAGGTGCCTTGTTCCCTTGGTCGTTCATGGGCATGTGTGTGGCAAGGTGCCTTGTTCCATTGGTCGTTCATGGCCTTGTTCCCTTGGTCGTTCATGGGCGTGTGTGTTGCAAGGTGCCTTGTTCCCTTGGTCGTTCATGGGCATGTGTGTGGCAAGGTGCCTTGTTCCATTGGTCGTTCATGGCCTTGTTCCCTTGGTCGTTCATGGGCATGTGTGTGGCAAGGTGCCTTGTTCCCTTGGTCGTTCATGGGCATGTGTGTTGCAAGGTGCCTTGTTCCTTTGGTCGCTCATAGGCATGTGAGTGGCAAGGTGCCTTGTTCCCTAGGTCCGTTCATGGCCTTGTTCCCTTGGTCGTTCATGGGCATGTGTGTGGCAAGGTGTCTTGTTCCCTTGGTCGTTCATGGGCATGTGTGTGGCAAGGTGCCTTGTTCCCTTGGTCGTTCATGGGCATGTGTGTGGCAAGGTGCCTTGTTTCCTTGGTCGCTCATAGGCATGTGTGTGGCAAGCAGACTTGTTCCCTTGGTCGTTCATTGGCATGTGTGTGGCAAAGTGCCTTTCCAGCCTCACATGCATTGGTCGTCAAGTACACACCCATGTTCCCTTGAACGTTTGTCTTGCATGGGGCTCGTCCATCGGTCTGTGTATGGGACGACGCCTAGTTCCCTTGACTGTTTGTCATGCGATGACTAAGCCAAGTACACACTCATGTCCCCCTCAACGTTCGCCTTGTATGAGGCTAGCTCACTGGAGCGTTTGTGCGATGGTGCCGCCTACTTCCCCTCAACGTATTCGCCTAGCCTTGCCAGCCTCGCTTTCTTAGGTTGCCCAACACACTCGTCGGGCACCAACGGTGGTATTAGTCCCCATGTACCCCCTATATATACATGTTGCATAAAGAGCTTGGTGACAGGAACAGCCACTGATTTCCCCGAAGATGCATAATTCGCAACACCATGCCTTGTTCGTCATATACGCTTGTAGGGAACAAGGGGTGGTAGCCCCCCATGGCCTATCACTCATTATACGACAAGGGCAACTTTGTAGGTGGACCTGGAACTTTTTTTTTGCCAAGTATCAAAATGTCTGAAATTTTACCAAGTGTCGGGGAGCCAGCCTCTTGTCCGTATGCATGGAAGCAAAAATGAGGGGGCTTGTTTTGGGGGGGAGGG
>NW_027630014.1:12500-15000 GCF_052849685.1 Lactuca virosa | reverse complement strand
GACCAAGGGAACAAGGCCATGAACGACCAATGGAACAAGGCACCTTGCCACACACATGCCCATGAACGACCAAGGGAACAAGGCACCTTGCCACACACACGCCCATGAACGACCAAGGGAACAAGGCACCTTGCAACACACACGCCCATGAACGACCAAGGGAACAAGACACCTTGCCACACACATGCCCATGAACGACCAAGGGAACAAGGCCATGAACGACCAAGGGAAAAAAGCACCTTCCCACACAAACACCCATGAACGACCAAGTGAACAAGGCTTCTTCCCATACACAACCCCATGAACGACCAAGGGAACAAGGCTACTTCCCACACAAACACCCATGAACGACCAACTGAACAAGGCTACTTCCCACACAAACACCCATGAACGACCAAGTGAACAAGGCTTCTTCCCACACACTACCCCATGAACGACCAAGGGAAAAAAGCACCTTCCCACACAAACACCCATGAACGACCAAGTGAACAAGCCTTCTTCCCACACACAACCCCATGAACGACCAAGGGAACAAGGCTACTTCCCACACAAACACCCATGAACGACCAACTGAACAAGGCTACTTCCCACACAAACACCCATGAACGACCAAGTGAACAAGGCTTCTTCCCACACACTACCCCATGAACGACCAAGGGAACAAGGCATCTTGCCACACACATGCCCACGAACGACCCAAGCCCATCCTCACCGGTCTAAGGAACAAGGGGCCTTGACACACCATGAGCTGATTTCTAAGCAAGTCAAACGATGAAGGGAGAAAAGTGTTGTAACCGAGTCCGTTTAAGTGTTGTAGTTCCTACTTAATACATAGTCAATTGAAGTTTTAGTTCCAATCCGAACTGCTCGGAGCTAAGGCACCAAAACATCACATTCCATGCCAAAATCAAAAACACAGCTTGAGATGTACTCAAACTTATGTCTGTGTTCTTCCGAGTTCATCTAAGCGACTTATGAATAGCTAAAAGCCTTATCTGCCTGCCTATCACTAGGCGAAGGGGAAAAAAACCCGAACATGATATAATTACATTTCAAGTCCATTCGTCTATGTTAACAATGACCCACACAACGTTTCAATGACATTCCTACTTGATTTGAGCGACATATCAACAAGTAGGGAACCAAACACTTCAAGGCATGGCCAAAAATAGGCCACATACATTTATGCCCCAAACATGACATTTTTTTTATTTCAAAGCCTTTCATTTATAATAAAAAGCATCCCTACAACATTTCGTGTGAATCCGAATTAATTCGAGCGAGTTATGGACACATTCGCAAAATTATGCATCCCTGGGCAAATCAATGTCTGTTCCTGTCACCAAGCTCTTTGTGCAATATGTATATATAGGGGAACCATGGGACTGCTTCCCACCGGCGCCCCACTTGGTGTCTAGCGCCCAACGCTCTCGAGGCTGGCACGCTCGAGGCATGGCCAAGGCGCCCGGTCTTCACGAAAACGAGGCCAAAACTCCCCCCATAGACGCCCCACTCCCGTGTCCCCTCCCCCCGACGTCTTGCGTGTCCAAAAATTATGCATCATCAGGGAAATCAATGTCTGTTCCTGTCACCAAGCTCTTTGTGCAATATGTATATATAGGGGGTACCATGGGGTCTCATTCGCATAGGTGCCCGGCATGTGGGATGGGCAACTAAGAATCGTGAGGCTGTATCGGCACCAACAGGGCAAGCCAAGCCAAGCCCCACGACCCATGTATGAGGCCACCCCCCAACACGTTGCCTTGGAATTCTCGAACGATGACCTGAAAACTAGCCCCGTTGCCTTCATTTTCCTCGACACGTTGCCTTGATTTCTCGAACGATGACATGAAAACTAGCCCCGTTGCCTTTATTTTCCTCGACACGATGACCTGAAAATGAGCCCCGTGGCCTAGATTTTCCTCGACGTCGCGAGCATACTAAAAATTATGCATCCTCAGGGAAATCAATGTCTGTTCCTGTCACCAAGCTCTTTGTGCAATATGTATATATAGGGGGGTGGCCGTGAGTGAGCACGGCAAGGGGTGAACGCGCCAGACGGCCTTTGAGCGTGATCTTGGGTGATGGTTGCTTAGTTCCCGTGTTGCTTACATAATACCCTTCCGAGTGGTGGCCTTGACAGGGCGTTTGGATGCCTTGTTAGGTCTCTGCGACAACGTTCCAGTGTTGTGGTCTCGCCTTGGCAGTGCGGGATGAATCTGTTTGTGTGGTAGTAAAATCACTCTGTGTGTGCTAATCTTTCGTTCGACGTGCTACTGGTGCCTGCCAGCATTTGATTTGTGCTGATGATCGGGAAAACATAGGCGTTAAAGTGGCATGTGTTGCTTTTTGTGATACTACTACGGTACGCTGGTGTATCCTTGTTGGACGTGCGATTGGGTGCCTAAGCGTAGCTAGCATTGGTTTAGCGCCGACAACGTGGAGGATGCAAACATTATTGAGAAGTATTGTCAGACATTTAGAATCATCACGGTGTGTT
>NW_027630014.1:2500-5000 GCF_052849685.1 Lactuca virosa | reverse complement strand
TTGCCACTCACATGCCTATGAGCGACCAAAGGAACAAGGCACCTTGCAACACACATGCCCATGAACGACCAAGGGAACAAGGCACCTTGCCACACACATGCCCATGAACGACCAAGGGAACAAGGCCATGAACGACCAATGGAACAAGGCACCTTGCCACACACATGCCCATGAACGACCAAGGGAACAAGGCACCTTGCAACACACACGCCCATGAACGACCAAGGGAACAAGGCCATGAACGACCAATGGAACAAGGCACCTTGCCACACACATGCCCATGAACGACCAAGGGAACAAGGCACCTTGCCACACACACGCCCATGAACGACCAAGGGAACAAGGCACCTTGCAACACACACGCCCATGAACGACCAAGGGAACAAGACACCTTGCCACACACATGCCCATGAACGACCAAGGGAACAAGGCCATGAACGACCAAGGGAAAAAAGCACCTTCCCACACAAACACCCATGAACGACCAAGTGAACAAGGCTTCTTCCCATACACAACCCCATGAACGACCAAGGGAAACAAGGCTACTTCCCACACAAACACCCATGAACGACCAACTGAACAAGGCTACTTCCCACACAAACACCCATGAACGACCAAGTGAACAAGGCTTCTTCCCACACACTACCCCATGAACGACCAAGGGAAAAAAGCACCTTCCCACACAAACACCCATGAACGACCAAGTGAACAAGCCTTCTTCCCACACACAACCCCATGAACGACCAAGGGAACAAGGCTACTTCCCACACAAACACCCATGAACGACCAACTGAACAAGGCTACTTCCACACAAACACCCATGAACGACCAAGTGAACAAGGCTTCTTCCCACACACTACCCCATGAACGACCAAGGGAACAAGGCATCTTGCCACACACATGCCCACGAACGACCCAAGCCCATCCTCACCGGTCTAAGGAACAAGGGGCCTTGACACACCATGAGCTGATTTCTAAGCAAGTCAAACGATGAAGGGAGAAAAGTGTTGTAACCGAGTCCGTTTAAGTGTTGTAGTTCCTACTTAATACATAGTCAATTGAAGTTTTAGTTCCAATCCGAACTGCTCGGAGCTAAGGCACCAAAACATCACATTCCATGCCAAAATCAAAACACAGCTTGAGATGTACTCAAACTTATGTCTGTGTTCTTCCGAGTTCATCTAAGCGACTTATGAATAGCTAAAAGCCTTATCTGCCTGCCTATCACTAGGCGAAGGGGAAAAAAACCCGAACATGATATAATTACATTTCAAGTCCATTCGTCTATGTTAACAATGACCCACACAACGTTTCAATGACATTCCTACTTGATTTGAGCGACATATCAACAAGTAGGGAACCAAACACTTCAAGGCATGGCCAAAAATAGGCCACATACATTTATGCCCCAAACATGACATTTTTTTATTTCAAAGCCTTTCATTTATAATAAAAAGCATCCCTACACATTTCGTGTGAATCCGAATTAATTCGAGCGAGTTATGGACACATTCGCAAAATTATGCATCCCTGGGCAAATCAATGTCTGTTCCTGTCACCAAGCTCTTTGTGCAATATGTATATATAGGGGAACCATGGGACTGCTTCCCACCGGCGCCCCACTTGGTGTCTAGCGCCCAACGCTCTCGAGGCTGGCACGCTCGAGGCATGGCCAAGGCGCCCGGTCTTCACGAAAACGAGGCCAAAACTCCCCCATAGACGCCCCACTCCCGTGTCCCCTCCCCCC
This sequence comes from Lactuca virosa, assembly GCF_052849685.1. Lineage (NCBI taxonomy): Eukaryota > Viridiplantae > Streptophyta > Magnoliopsida > Asterales > Asteraceae > Lactuca > Lactuca virosa. The sequence continues at coordinate 3,253 of NW_027630014.1, read as the reverse complement.
GACGTCTTGCGTGTCCAAAAATTATGCATCATCAGGGAAATCAATGTCTGTTCCTGTCACCAAGCTCTTTGTGCAATATGTATATATAGGGGGTACCATGGGGTCTCATTCGCATAGGTGCCCGGCATGTGGGATGGGCAACTAAGAATCGTGAGGCTGTATCGGCACCAACAGGGCAAGCCAAGCCAAGCCCCACGACCCATGTATGAGGCCACCCCCAACACGTTGCCTTGGAATTCTCGAACGATGACCTGAAAACTAGCCCCGTTGCCTTCATTTTCCTCGACACGTTGCCTTGATTTCTCGAACGATGACATGAAAACTAGCCCCGTTGCCTTTATTTTCCTCGACACGATGACCTGAAAATGAGCCCCGTGGCCTAGATTTTCCTCGACGTCGCGAGCATACTAAAAATTATGCATCCTCAGGGAAATCAATGTCTGTTCCTGTCACCAAGCTCTTTGTGCAATATGTATATATAGGGGGGTGGCCGTGAGTGAGCACGGCAAGGGGTGAACGCGCCAGACGGCCTTTGAGCGTGATCTTGGGTGATGGTTGCTTAGTTCCCGTGTTGCTTACATAATACCCTTCCGAGTGGTGGCCTTGACAGGGCGTTTGGATGCCTTGTTAGGTCTCTGCGACAACGTTCCAGTGTTGTGGTCTCGCCTTGGCAGTGCGGGGATGAATCTGTTTGTGTGGTAGTAAAATCACTCTGTGTGTGCTAATCTTTCGTTCGACGTGCTACTGGTGCCT
>NW_027630013.1:97500-100000 GCF_052849685.1 Lactuca virosa | reverse complement strand
CAAGGCCATGAACGACCAATGGAACAAGGCACCTTGCCACACACATGCCCATGAACGACCAAGGGAACAAGGCACCTTGCCACACACACGCCCATGAACGACCAAGGGAACAAGGCACCTTGCAACACACACGCCCATGAACGACCAAGGGAACAAGACACCTTGCCACACACATGCCCATGAACGACCAAGGGAACAAGGCCATGAACGACCAAGGGAAAAAAGCACCTTCCCACACAAACACCCATGAACGACCAAGTGAACAAGGCTTCTTCCCATACACAACCCCATGAACGACCAAGGGAACAAGGCTACTTCCCACACAAACACCCATGAACGACCAACTGAACAAGGCTACTTCCCACACAAACACCCATGAACGACCAAGTGAACAAGGCTTCTTCCCACACACTACCCCATGAACGACCAAGGGAAAAAAGCACCTTCCCACACAAACACCCATGAACGACCAAGTGAACAAGCCTTCTTCCCACACACAACCCCATGAACGACCAAGGGAACAAGGCTACTTCCCACACAAACACCCATGAACGACCAACTGAACAAGGCTACTTCCCACACAAACACCCATGAACGACCAAGTGAACAAGGCTTCTTCCCACACACTACCCCATGAACGACCAAGGGAACAAGGCATCTTGCCACACACATGCCCACGAACGACCCAAGCCCATCCTCACCGGTCTAAGGAACAAGGGGCCTTGACACACCATGAGCTGATTTCTAAGCAAGTCAAACGATGAAGGGAGAAAAGTGTTGTAACCGAGTCCGTTTAAGTGTTGTAGTTCCTACTTAATACATAGTCAATTGAAGTTTTAGTTCCAATCCGAACTGCTCGGAGCTAAGGCACCAAAACATCACATTCCATGCCAAAATCAAAAACACAGCTTGAGATGTACTCAAACTTATGTCTGTGTTCTTCCGAGTTCATCTAAGCGACTTATGAATAGCTAAAAGCCTTATCTGCCTGCCTATCACTAGGCGAAGGGGAAAAAAACCCGAACATGATATAATTACATTTCAAGTCCATTCGTCTATGTTAACAATGACCCACACAACGTTTCAATGACATTCCTACTTGATTTGAGCGACATATCAACAAGTAGGGAACCAAACACTTCAAGGCATGGCCAAAAATAGGCCACATACATTTATGCCCCAAACATGACATTTTTTTTATTTCAAAGCCTTTCATTTATAATAAAAAGCATCCCTACAACATTTCGTGTGAATCCGAATTAATTCGAGCGAGTTATGGACACATTCGCAAAATTATGCATCCCTGGGCAAATCAATGTCTGTTCCTGTCACCAAGCTCTTTGTGCAATATGTATATATAGGGGAACCATGGGACTGCTTCCCACCGGCGCCCCACTTGGTGTCTAGCGCCCAACGCTCTCGAGGCTGGCACGCTCGAGGCATGGCCAAGGCGCCCGGTCTTCACGAAAACGAGGCCAAAACTCCCCCCATAGACGCCCCACTCCCGTGTCCCCTCCCCCCGACGTCTTGCGTGTCCAAAAATTATGCATCATCAGGGAAATCAATGTCTGTTCCTGTCACCAAGCTCTTTGTGCAATATGTATATATAGGGGGTACCATGGGGTCTCATTCGCATAGGTGCCCGGCATGTGGGATGGGCAACTAAGAATCGTGAGGCTGTATCGGCACCAACAGGGCAAGCCAAGCCAAGCCCCACGACCCATGTATGAGGCCACCCCCCAACACGTTGCCTTGGAATTCTCGAACGATGACCTGAAAACTAGCCCCGTTGCCTTCATTTTCCTCGACACGTTGCCTTGATTTCTCGAACGATGACATGAAAACTAGCCCCGTTGCCTTTATTTTCCTCGACACGATGACCTGAAAATGAGCCCCGTGGCCTAGATTTTCCTCGACGTCGCGAGCATACTAAAAATTATGCATCCTCAGGGAAATCAATGTCTGTTCCTGTCACCAAGCTCTTTGTGCAATATGTATATATAGGGGGGTGGCCGTGAGTGAGCACGGCAAGGGGTGAACGCGCCAGACGGCCTTTGAGCGTGATCTTGGGTGATGGTTGCTTAGTTCCCGTGTTGCTTACATAATACCCTTCCGAGTGGTGGCCTTGACAGGGCGTTTGGATGCCTTGTTAGGTCTCTGCGACAACGTTCCAGTGTTGTGGTCTCGCCTTGGCAGTGCGGGATGAATCTGTTTGTGTGGTAGTAAAATCACTCTGTGTGTGCTAATCTTTCGTTCGACGTGCTACTGGTGCCTGCCAGCATTTGATTTGTGCTGATGATCGGGAAAACATAGGCGTTAAAGTGGCATGTGTTGCTTTTTGTGATACTACTACGGTACGCTGGTGTATCCTTGTTGGACGTGCGATTGGGTGCCTAAGCGTAGCTAGCATTGGTTTAGCGCCGACAACGTGGAGGATGCAAACATTATTGAGAAGTATTGTCAGACATTTAGAATCATCACGGTGTGTTGAAGTTATCTT
>NW_027630013.1:87500-90000 GCF_052849685.1 Lactuca virosa | reverse complement strand
ATGCCTATGAGCGACCAAAGGAACAAGGCACCTTGCAACACACATGCCCATGAACGACCAAGGGAACAAGGCACCTTGCCACACACATGCCCATGAACGACCAAGGGAACAAGGCCATGAACGACCAATGGAACAAGGCACCTTGCCACACACATGCCCATGAACGACCAAGGGAACAAGGCACCTTGCAACACACACGCCCATGAACGACCAAGGGAACAAGGCCATGAACGACCAATGGAACAAGGCACCTTGCCACACACATGCCCATGAACGACCAAGGGAACAAGGCACCTTGCCACACACACGCCCATGAACGACCAAGGGAACAAGGCACCTTGCAACACACACGCCCATGAACGACCAAGGGAACAAGACACCTTGCCACACACATGCCCATGAACGACCAAGGGAACAAGGCCATGAACGACCAAGGGAAAAAAGCACCTTCCCACACAAACACCCATGAACGACCAAGTGAACAAGGCTTCTTCCCATACACAACCCCATGAACGACCAAGGGAACAAGGCTACTTCCCACACAAACACCCATGAACGACCAACTGAACAAGGCTACTTCCCACACAAACACCCATGAACGACCAAGTGAACAAGGCTTCTTCCCACACACTACCCCATGAACGACCAAGGGAAAAAAGCACCTTCCCACACAAACACCCATGAACGACCAAGTGAACAAGCCTTCTTCCCACACACAACCCCATGAACGACCAAGGGAACAAGGCTACTTCCCACACAAACACCCATGAACGACCAACTGAACAAGGCTACTTCCCACACAAACACCCATGAACGACCAAGTGAACAAGGCTTCTTCCCACACACTACCCCATGAACGACCAAGGGAACAAGGCATCTTGCCACACACATGCCCACGAACGACCCAAGCCCATCCTCACCGGTCTAAGGAACAAGGGGCCTTGACACACCATGAGCTGATTTCTAAGCAAGTCAAACGATGAAGGGAGAAAAGTGTTGTAACCGAGTCCGTTTAAGTGTTGTAGTTCCTACTTAATACATAGTCAATTGAAGTTTTAGTTCCAATCCGAACTGCTCGGAGCTAAGGCACCAAAACATCACATTCCATGCCAAAATCAAAAACACAGCTTGAGATGTACTCAAACTTATGTCTGTGTTCTTCCGAGTTCATCTAAGCGACTTATGAATAGCTAAAAGCCTTATCTGCCTGCCTATCACTAGGCGAAGGGGAAAAAAACCCGAACATGATATAATTACATTTCAAGTCCATTCGTCTATGTTAACAATGACCCACACAACGTTTCAATGACATTCCTACTTGATTTGAGCGACATATCAACAAGTAGGGAACCAAACACTTCAAGGCATGGCCAAAAATAGGCCACATACATTTATGCCCCAAACATGACATTTTTTTTATTTCAAAGCCTTTCATTTATAATAAAAAGCATCCCTACAACATTTCGTGTGAATCCGAATTAATTCGAGCGAGTTATGGACACATTCGCAAAATTATGCATCCCTGGGCAAATCAATGTCTGTTCCTGTCACCAAGCTCTTTGTGCAATATGTATATATAGGGGAACCATGGGACTGCTTCCCACCGGCGCCCCACTTGGTGTCTAGCGCCCAACGCTCTCGAGGCTGGCACGCTCGAGGCATGGCCAAGGCGCCCGGTCTTCACGAAAACGAGGCCAAAACTCCCCCCATAGACGCCCCACTCCCGTGTCCCCTCCCCCCGACGTCTTGCGTGTCCAAAAATTATGCATCATCAGGGAAATCAATGTCTGTTCCTGTCACCAAGCTCTTTGTGCAATATGTATATATAGGGGGTACCATGGGGTCTCATTCGCATAGGTGCCCGGCATGTGGGATGGGCAACTAAGAATCGTGAGGCTGTATCGGCACCAACAGGGCAAGCCAAGCCAAGCCCCACGACCCATGTATGAGGCCACCCCCCAACACGTTGCCTTGGAATTCTCGAACGATGACCTGAAAACTAGCCCCGTTGCCTTCATTTTCCTCGACACGTTGCCTTGATTTCTCGAACGATGACATGAAAACTAGCCCCGTTGCCTTTATTTTCCTCGACACGATGACCTGAAAATGAGCCCCGTGGCCTAGATTTTCCTCGACGTCGCGAGCATACTAAAAATTATGCATCCTCAGGGAAATCAATGTCTGTTCCTGTCACCAAGCTCTTTGTGCAATATGTATATATAGGGGGGTGGCCGTGAGTGAGCACGGCAAGGGGTGAACGCGCCAGACGGCCTTTGAGCGTGATCTTGGGTGATGGTTGCTTAGTTCCCGTGTTGCTTACATAATACCCTTCCGAGTGGTGGCCTTGACAGGGCGTTTGGATGCCTTGTTAGGTCTCTGCGACAACGTTCCAGTGTTGTGGTCTCGCCTTGGCAGTGCGGGATGAATCTGTTTGTGTGGTAGTAAAATCACTCTGTGTGTGCTAATCTTTCGTTCGACGTGCTACTGGTGCCTGCCAGCA
>NW_027630012.1:105000-107500 GCF_052849685.1 Lactuca virosa | reverse complement strand
CCAATCGCACGTCCAACAAGGATACACCAGCGTACCGTAGTAGTATCACAAAAAGCAACACATGCCACTTTAACGCCTATGTTTTCCCGATCATCAGCACAAATCAAATGCTGGCAGGCACCAGTAGCACGTCGAACGAAAGATTAGCACACACAGAGTGATTTTACTACCACACAAACAGATTCATCCCGCACTGCCAAGGCGAGACCACAACACTGGAACGTTGTCGCAGAGACCTAACAAGGCATCCAAACGCCCTGTCAAGGCCACCACTCGGAAGGGTATTATGTAAGCAACACGGGAACTAAGCAACCATCACCCAAGATCACGCTCAAAGGCCGTCTGGCGCGTTCACCCCTTGCCGTGCTCACTCACGGCCACCCCCCTATATATACATATTGCACAAAGAGCTTGGTGACAGGAACAGACATTGATTTCCCTGAGGATGCATAATTTTTAGTATGCTCGCGACGTCGAGGAAAATCTAGGCCACGGGGCTCATTTTCAGGTCATCGTGTCGAGGAAAATAAAGGCAACGGGGCTAGTTTTCATGTCATCGTTCGAGAAATCAAGGCAACGTGTCGAGGAAAATGAAGGCAACGGGGCTAGTTTTCAGGTCATCGTTCGAGAATTCCAAGGCAACGTGTTGGGGGGTGGCCTCATACATGGGTCGTGGGGCTTGGCTTGGCTTGCCCTGTTGGTGCCGATACAGCCTCACGATTCTTAGTTGCCCATCCCACATGCCGGGCACCTATGCGAATGAGACCCCATGGTACCCCCTATATATACATATTGCACAAAGAGCTTGGTGACAGGAACAGACATTGATTTCCCTGATGATGCATAATTTTTGGACACGCAAGACGTCGGGGGGAGGGGACACGGGAGTGGGGCGTCTATGGGGGGAGTTTTGGCCTCGTTTTCGTGAAGACCGGGCGCCTTGGCCATGCCTCGAGCGTGCCAGCCTCGAGAGCGTTGGGCGCTAGACACCAAGTGGGGCGCCGGTGGGAAGCAGTCCCATGGTTCCCCTATATATACATATTGCACAAAGAGCTTGGTGACAGGAACAGACATTGATTTGCCCAGGGATGCATAATTTTGCGAATGTGTCCATAACTCGCTCGAATTAATTCGGATTCACACGAAATGTTGTAGGGATGCTTTTTATTATAAATGAAAGGCTTTGAAATAAAAAAAATGTCATGTTTGGGGCATAAATGTATGTGGCCTATTTTTGGCCATGCCTTGAAGTGTTTGGTTCCCTACTTGTTGATATGTCGCTCAAATCAAGTAGGAATGTCATTGAAACGTTGTGTGGGTCATTGTTAACATAGACGAATGGACTTGAAATGTAATTATATCATGTTCGGGTTTTTTTCCCCTTCGCCTAGTGATAGGCAGGCAGATAAGGCTTTTAGCTATTCATAAGTCGCTTAGATGAACTCGGAAGAACACAGACATAAGTTTGAGTACATCTCAAGCTGTGTTTTTGATTTTGGCATGGAATGTGATGTTTTGGTGCCTTAGCTCCGAGCAGTTCGGATTGGAACTAAAACTTCAATTGACTATGTATTAAGTAGGAACTACAACACTTAAACGGACTCGGTTACAACACTTTTCTCCCTTCATCGTTTGACTTGCTTAGAAATCAGCTCATGGTGTGTCAAGGCCCCTTGTTCCTTAGACCGGTGAGGATGGGCTTGGGTCGTTCGTGGGCATGTGTGTGGCAAGATGCCTTGTTCCCTTGGTCGTTCATGGGGTAGTGTGTGGGAAGAAGCCTTGTTCACTTGGTCGTTCATGGGTGTTTGTGTGGGAAGTAGCCTTGTTCAGTTGGTCGTTCATGGGTGTTTGTGTGGGAAGTAGCCTTGTTCCCTTGGTCGTTCATGGGGTTGTGTGTGGGAAGAAGGCTTGTTCACTTGGTCGTTCATGGGTGTTTGTGTGGGAAGGTGCTTTTTTCCCTTGGTCGTTCATGGGGTAGTGTGTGGGAAGAAGCCTTGTTCACTTGGTCGTTCATGGGTGTTTGTGTGGGAAGTAGCCTTGTTCAGTTGGTCGTTCATGGGTGTTTGTGTGGGAAGTAGCCTTGTTCCCTTGGTCGTTCATGGGGTTGTGTATGGGAAGAAGCCTTGTTCACTTGGTCGTTCATGGGTGTTTGTGTGGGAAGGTGCTTTTTTCCCTTGGTCGTTCATGGCCTTGTTCCCTTGGTCGTTCATGGGCATGTGTGTGGCAAGGTGTCTTGTTCCCTTGGTCGTTCATGGGCGTGTGTGTTGCAAGGTGCCTTGTTCCCTTGGTCGTTCATGGGCGTGTGTGTGGCAAGGTGCCTTGTTCCCTTGGTCGTTCATGGGCATGTGTGTGGCAAGGTGCCTTGTTCCATTGGTCGTTCATGGCCTTGTTCCCTTGGTCGTTCATGGGCGTGTGTGTTGCAAGGTGCCTTGTTCCCTTGGTCGTTCATGGGCATGTGTGTGGCAAGGTGCCTTGTTCCATTGGTCGTTCATGGCCTTGT
>NW_027630011.1:105000-107500 GCF_052849685.1 Lactuca virosa | reverse complement strand
GCAACACACACGCCCATGAACGACCAAGGGAACAAGGCCATGAACGACCAATGGAACAAGGCACCTTGCCACACACATGCCCATGAACGACCAAGGGAACAAGGCACCTTGCCACACACACGCCCATGAACGACCAAGGGAACAAGGCACCTTGCAACACACACGCCCATGAACGACCAAGGGAACAAGACACCTTGCCACACACATGCCCATGAACGACCAAGGGAACAAGGCCATGAACGACCAAGGGAAAAAAGCACCTTCCCACACAAACACCCATGAACGACCAAGTGAACAAGGCTTCTTCCCATACACAACCCCATGAACGACCAAGGGAACAAGGCTACTTCCCACACAAACACCCATGAACGACCAACTGAACAAGGCTACTTCCCACACAAACACCCATGAACGACCAAGTGAACAAGGCTTCTTCCCACACACTACCCCATGAACGACCAAGGGAAAAAAGCACCTTCCCACACAAACACCCATGAACGACCAAGTGAACAAGCCTTCTTCCCACACACAACCCCATGAACGACCAAGGGAACAAGGCTACTTCCCACACAAACACCCATGAACGACCAACTGAACAAGGCTACTTCCCACACAAACACCCATGAACGACCAAGTGAACAAGGCTTCTTCCCACACACTACCCCATGAACGACCAAGGGAACAAGGCATCTTGCCACACACATGCCCACGAACGACCCAAGCCCATCCTCACCGGTCTAAGGAACAAGGGGCCTTGACACACCATGAGCTGATTTCTAAGCAAGTCAAACGATGAAGGGAGAAAAGTGTTGTAACCGAGTCCGTTTAAGTGTTGTAGTTCCTACTTAATACATAGTCAATTGAAGTTTTAGTTCCAATCCGAACTGCTCGGAGCTAAGGCACCAAAACATCACATTCCATGCCAAAATCAAAAACACAGCTTGAGATGTACTCAAACTTATGTCTGTGTTCTTCCGAGTTCATCTAAGCGACTTATGAATAGCTAAAAGCCTTATCTGCCTGCCTATCACTAGGCGAAGGGGAAAAAAACCCGAACATGATATAATTACATTTCAAGTCCATTCGTCTATGTTAACAATGACCCACACAACGTTTCAATGACATTCCTACTTGATTTGAGCGACATATCAACAAGTAGGGAACCAAACACTTCAAGGCATGGCCAAAAATAGGCCACATACATTTATGCCCCAAACATGACATTTTTTTTATTTCAAAGCCTTTCATTTATAATAAAAAGCATCCCTACAACATTTCGTGTGAATCCGAATTAATTCGAGCGAGTTATGGACACATTCGCAAAATTATGCATCCCTGGGCAAATCAATGTCTGTTCCTGTCACCAAGCTCTTTGTGCAATATGTATATATAGGGGAACCATGGGACTGCTTCCCACCGGCGCCCCACTTGGTGTCTAGCGCCCAACGCTCTCGAGGCTGGCACGCTCGAGGCATGGCCAAGGCGCCCGGTCTTCACGAAAACGAGGCCAAAACTCCCCCCATAGACGCCCCACTCCCGTGTCCCCTCCCCCCGACGTCTTGCGTGTCCAAAAATTATGCATCATCAGGGAAATCAATGTCTGTTCCTGTCACCAAGCTCTTTGTGCAATATGTATATATAGGGGGTACCATGGGGTCTCATTCGCATAGGTGCCCGGCATGTGGGATGGGCAACTAAGAATCGTGAGGCTGTATCGGCACCAACAGGGCAAGCCAAGCCAAGCCCCACGACCCATGTATGAGGCCACCCCCCAACACGTTGCCTTGGAATTCTCGAACGATGACCTGAAAACTAGCCCCGTTGCCTTCATTTTCCTCGACACGTTGCCTTGATTTCTCGAACGATGACATGAAAACTAGCCCCGTTGCCTTTATTTTCCTCGACACGATGACCTGAAAATGAGCCCCGTGGCCTAGATTTTCCTCGACGTCGCGAGCATACTAAAAATTATGCATCCTCAGGGAAATCAATGTCTGTTCCTGTCACCAAGCTCTTTGTGCAATATGTATATATAGGGGGGTGGCCGTGAGTGAGCACGGCAAGGGGTGAACGCGCCAGACGGCCTTTGAGCGTGATCTTGGGTGATGGTTGCTTAGTTCCCGTGTTGCTTACATAATACCCTTCCGAGTGGTGGCCTTGACAGGGCGTTTGGATGCCTTGTTAGGTCTCTGCGACAACGTTCCAGTGTTGTGGTCTCGCCTTGGCAGTGCGGGATGAATCTGTTTGTGTGGTAGTAAAATCACTCTGTGTGTGCTAATCTTTCGTTCGACGTGCTACTGGTGCCTGCCAGCATTTGATTTGTGCTGATGATCGGGAAAACATAGGCGTTAAAGTGGCATGTGTTGCTTTTTGTGATACTACTACGGTACGCTGGTGTATCCTTGTTGGACGTGCGATTGGGTGCCTAAGCGTAGCTAGCATTGGTTTAGCGCCGACAACGTGGAGGATGCAAACATTATTGAGAAGTATTGTCAGACAT
>NW_027630009.1:35000-37500 GCF_052849685.1 Lactuca virosa | reverse complement strand
CCGTAGTAGTATCACAAAAAGCAACACATGCCACTTTAACGCCTATGTTTTCCCGATCATCAGCACAAATCAAATGCTGGCAGGCACCAGTAGCACGTCGAACGAAAGATTAGCACACACAGAGTGATTTTACTACCACACAAACAGATTCATCCCGCACTGCCAAGGCGAGACCACAACACTGGAACGTTGTCGCAGAGACCTAACAAGGCATCCAAACGCCCTGTCAAGGCCACCACTCGGAAGGGTATTATGTAAGCAACACGGGAACTAAGCAACCATCACCCAAGATCACGCTCAAAGGCCGTCTGGCGCGTTCACCCCTTGCCGTGCTCACTCACGGCCACCCCCCTATATATACATATTGCACAAAGAGCTTGGTGACAGGAACAGACATTGATTTCCCTGAGGATGCATAATTTTTAGTATGCTCGCGACGTCGAGGAAAATCTAGGCCACGGGGCTCATTTTCAGGTCATCGTGTCGAGGAAAATAAAGGCAACGGGGCTAGTTTTCATGTCATCGTTCGAGAAATCAAGGCAACGTGTCGAGGAAAATGAAGGCAACGGGGCTAGTTTTCAGGTCATCGTTCGAGAATTCCAAGGCAACGTGTTGGGGGGTGGCCTCATACATGGGTCGTGGGGCTTGGCTTGGCTTGCCCTGTTGGTGCCGATACAGCCTCACGATTCTTAGTTGCCCATCCCACATGCCGGGCACCTATGCGAATGAGACCCCATGGTACCCCCTATATATACATATTGCACAAAGAGCTTGGTGACAGGAACAGACATTGATTTCCCTGATGATGCATAATTTTTGGACACGCAAGACGTCGGGGGGAGGGGACACGGGAGTGGGGCGTCTATGGGGGGAGTTTTGGCCTCGTTTTCGTGAAGACCGGGCGCCTTGGCCATGCCTCGAGCGTGCCAGCCTCGAGAGCGTTGGGCGCTAGACACCAAGTGGGGCGCCGGTGGGAAGCAGTCCCATGGTTCCCCTATATATACATATTGCACAAAGAGCTTGGTGACAGGAACAGACATTGATTTGCCCAGGGATGCATAATTTTGCGAATGTGTCCATAACTCGCTCGAATTAATTCGGATTCACACGAAATGTTGTAGGGATGCTTTTTATTATAAATGAAAGGCTTTGAAATAAAAAAAATGTCATGTTTGGGGCATAAATGTATGTGGCCTATTTTTGGCCATGCCTTGAAGTGTTTGGTTCCCTACTTGTTGATATGTCGCTCAAATCAAGTAGGAATGTCATTGAAACGTTGTGTGGGTCATTGTTAACATAGACGAATGGACTTGAAATGTAATTATATCATGTTCGGGTTTTTTTCCCCTTCGCCTAGTGATAGGCAGGCAGATAAGGCTTTTAGCTATTCATAAGTCGCTTAGATGAACTCGGAAGAACACAGACATAAGTTTGAGTACATCTCAAGCTGTGTTTTTGATTTTGGCATGGAATGTGATGTTTTGGTGCCTTAGCTCCGAGCAGTTCGGATTGGAACTAAAACTTCAATTGACTATGTATTAAGTAGGAACTACAACACTTAAACGGACTCGGTTACAACACTTTTCTCCCTTCATCGTTTGACTTGCTTAGAAATCAGCTCATGGTGTGTCAAGGCCCCTTGTTCCTTAGACCGGTGAGGATGGGCTTGGGTCGTTCGTGGGCATGTGTGTGGCAAGATGCCTTGTTCCCTTGGTCGTTCATGGGGTAGTGTGTGGGAAGAAGCCTTGTTCACTTGGTCGTTCATGGGTGTTTGTGTGGGAAGTAGCCTTGTTCAGTTGGTCGTTCATGGGTGTTTGTGTGGGAAGTAGCCTTGTTCCCTTGGTCGTTCATGGGGTTGTGTGTGGGAAGAAGGCTTGTTCACTTGGTCGTTCATGGGTGTTTGTGTGGGAAGGTGCTTTTTTCCCTTGGTCGTTCATGGGGTAGTGTGTGGGAAGAAGCCTTGTTCACTTGGTCGTTCATGGGTGTTTGTGTGGGAAGTAGCCTTGTTCAGTTGGTCGTTCATGGGTGTTTGTGTGGGAAGTAGCCTTGTTCCCTTGGTCGTTCATGGGGTTGTGTATGGGAAGAAGCCTTGTTCACTTGGTCGTTCATGGGTGTTTGTGTGGGAAGGTGCTTTTTTCCCTTGGTCGTTCATGGCCTTGTTCCCTTGGTCGTTCATGGGCATGTGTGTGGCAAGGTGTCTTGTTCCCTTGGTCGTTCATGGGCGTGTGTGTTGCAAGGTGCCTTGTTCCCTTGGTCGTTCATGGGCGTGTGTGTGGCAAGGTGCCTTGTTCCCTTGGTCGTTCATGGGCATGTGTGTGGCAAGGTGCCTTGTTCCATTGGTCGTTCATGGCCTTGTTCCCTTGGTCGTTCATGGGCGTGTGTGTTGCAAGGTGCCTTGTTCCCTTGGTCGTTCATGGGCATGTGTGTGGCAAGGTGCCTTGTTCCATTGGTCGTTCATGGCCTTGTTCCCTTGGTCGTTCATGGGCATGTGTGTGGCAAG
>NW_027630009.1:5000-7500 GCF_052849685.1 Lactuca virosa | reverse complement strand
TCAAATGCTGGCAGGCACCAGTAGCACGTCGAACGAAAGATTAGCACACACAGAGTGATTTTACTACCACACAAACAGATTCATCCCGCACTGCCAAGGCGAGACCACAACACTGGAACGTTGTCGCAGAGACCTAACAAGGCATCCAAACGCCCTGTCAAGGCCACCACTCGGAAGGGTATTATGTAAGCAACACGGGAACTAAGCAACCATCACCCAAGATCACGCTCAAAGGCCGTCTGGCGCGTTCACCCCTTGCCGTGCTCACTCACGGCCACCCCCCTATATATACATATTGCACAAAGAGCTTGGTGACAGGAACAGACATTGATTTCCCTGAGGATGCATAATTTTTAGTATGCTCGCGACGTCGAGGAAAATCTAGGCCACGGGGCTCATTTTCAGGTCATCGTGTCGAGGAAAATAAAGGCAACGGGGCTAGTTTTCATGTCATCGTTCGAGAAATCAAGGCAACGTGTCGAGGAAAATGAAGGCAACGGGGCTAGTTTTCAGGTCATCGTTCGAGAATTCCAAGGCAACGTGTTGGGGGGTGGCCTCATACATGGGTCGTGGGGCTTGGCTTGGCTTGCCCTGTTGGTGCCGATACAGCCTCACGATTCTTAGTTGCCCATCCCACATGCCGGGCACCTATGCGAATGAGACCCCATGGTACCCCCTATATATACATATTGCACAAAGAGCTTGGTGACAGGAACAGACATTGATTTCCCTGATGATGCATAATTTTTGGACACGCAAGACGTCGGGGGGAGGGGACACGGGAGTGGGGCGTCTATGGGGGGAGTTTTGGCCTCGTTTTCGTGAAGACCGGGCGCCTTGGCCATGCCTCGAGCGTGCCAGCCTCGAGAGCGTTGGGCGCTAGACACCAAGTGGGGCGCCGGTGGGAAGCAGTCCCATGGTTCCCCTATATATACATATTGCACAAAGAGCTTGGTGACAGGAACAGACATTGATTTGCCCAGGGATGCATAATTTTGCGAATGTGTCCATAACTCGCTCGAATTAATTCGGATTCACACGAAATGTTGTAGGGATGCTTTTTATTATAAATGAAAGGCTTTGAAATAAAAAAAATGTCATGTTTGGGGCATAAATGTATGTGGCCTATTTTTGGCCATGCCTTGAAGTGTTTGGTTCCCTACTTGTTGATATGTCGCTCAAATCAAGTAGGAATGTCATTGAAACGTTGTGTGGGTCATTGTTAACATAGACGAATGGACTTGAAATGTAATTATATCATGTTCGGGTTTTTTTCCCCTTCGCCTAGTGATAGGCAGGCAGATAAGGCTTTTAGCTATTCATAAGTCGCTTAGATGAACTCGGAAGAACACAGACATAAGTTTGAGTACATCTCAAGCTGTGTTTTTGATTTTGGCATGGAATGTGATGTTTTGGTGCCTTAGCTCCGAGCAGTTCGGATTGGAACTAAAACTTCAATTGACTATGTATTAAGTAGGAACTACAACACTTAAACGGACTCGGTTACAACACTTTTCTCCCTTCATCGTTTGACTTGCTTAGAAATCAGCTCATGGTGTGTCAAGGCCCCTTGTTCCTTAGACCGGTGAGGATGGGCTTGGGTCGTTCGTGGGCATGTGTGTGGCAAGATGCCTTGTTCCCTTGGTCGTTCATGGGGTAGTGTGTGGGAAGAAGCCTTGTTCACTTGGTCGTTCATGGGTGTTTGTGTGGGAAGTAGCCTTGTTCAGTTGGTCGTTCATGGGTGTTTGTGTGGGAAGTAGCCTTGTTCCCTTGGTCGTTCATGGGGTTGTGTGTGGGAAGAAGGCTTGTTCACTTGGTCGTTCATGGGTGTTTGTGTGGGAAGGTGCTTTTTTCCCTTGGTCGTTCATGGGGTAGTGTGTGGGAAGAAGCCTTGTTCACTTGGTCGTTCATGGGTGTTTGTGTGGGAAGTAGCCTTGTTCAGTTGGTCGTTCATGGGTGTTTGTGTGGGAAGTAGCCTTGTTCCCTTGGTCGTTCATGGGGTTGTGTATGGGAAGAAGCCTTGTTCACTTGGTCGTTCATGGGTGTTTGTGTGGGAAGGTGCTTTTTTCCCTTGGTCGTTCATGGCCTTGTTCCCTTGGTCGTTCATGGGCATGTGTGTGGCAAGGTGTCTTGTTCCCTTGGTCGTTCATGGGCGTGTGTGTTGCAAGGTGCCTTGTTCCCTTGGTCGTTCATGGGCGTGTGTGTGGCAAGGTGCCTTGTTCCCTTGGTCGTTCATGGGCATGTGTGTGGCAAGGTGCCTTGTTCCATTGGTCGTTCATGGCCTTGTTCCCTTGGTCGTTCATGGGCGTGTGTGTTGCAAGGTGCCTTGTTCCCTTGGTCGTTCATGGGCATGTGTGTGGCAAGGTGCCTTGTTCCATTGGTCGTTCATGGCCTTGTTCCCTTGGTCGTTCATGGGCATGTGTGTGGCAAGGTGCCTTGTTCCCTTGGTCGTTCATGGGCATGTGTGTTGCAAGGTGCCTTGTTCCTTTGGTCGCTCATA
>NW_027630008.1:130000-133051 GCF_052849685.1 Lactuca virosa | reverse complement strand
ACCAGCAGTAGGGGCCTCGGCCCCTAAAGGCACGTGTCGTTGGCTAAGCCTGTGCGATGGATGAGTCGTGCAGGCCGCCATGAAGTATAATTCCCATCAAGCGGCGGGTAGAATCCTTTGCAGACGACTTAAATACGCGACGGGGTATTGTAAGTGGCAGAGTGGCCTTGCTGCCACGATCCACTGAGATTCAGCCCTGCGTCGCTCAGATTCGTCCCTCCCCCCCAAAACAAGCCCCCTCATTTTTGCTTCCATGCATACGGACAAGAGGCTGGCTCCCCGACACTTGGTAAAATTTCAGACATTTTGATACTTGGCAAAAAAAAAGTTCCAGGTCCACCTACAAAGTTGCCCTTGTCGTATAATGAGTGATAGGCCATGGGGGGCTACCACCCCTTGTTCCCTACAAGCGTATATGACGAACAAGGCATGGTGTTGCGAATTATGCATCTTCGGGGAAATCAGTGGCTGTTCCTGTCACCAAGCTCTTTATGCAACATGTATATATAGGGGGTACATGGGGACTAATACCACCGTTGGTGCCCGACGAGTGTGTTGGGCAACCTAAGAAAGCGAGGCTGGCAAGGCTAGGCGAATACGTTGAGGGGAAGTAGGCGGCACCATCGCACAAACGCTCCAGTGAGCTAGCCTCATACAAGGCGAACGTTGAGGGGGACATGAGTGTGTACTTGGCTTAGTCATCGCATGACAAACAGTCAAGGGAACTAGGCGTCGTCCCATACACAGACCGATGGACGAGCCCCATGCAAGACAAACGTTCAAGGGAACATGGGTGTGTACTTGACGACCAATGCATGTGAGGCTGGAAAGGCACTTTGCCACACACATGCCAATGAACGACCAAGGGAACAAGTCTGCTTGCCACACACATGCCTATGAGCGACCAAGGAAACAAGGCACCTTGCCACACACATGCCCATGAACGACCAAGGGAACAAGGCACCTTGCCACACACATGCCCATGAACGACCAAGGGAACAAGACACCTTGCCACACACATGCCCATGAACGACCAAGGGAACAAGGCCATGAACGGACCTAGGGAACAAGGCACCTTGCCACTCACATGCCTATGAGCGACCAAAGGAACAAGGCACCTTGCAACACACATGCCCATGAACGACCAAGGGAACAAGGCACCTTGCCACACACATGCCCATGAACGACCAAGGGAACAAGGCCATGAACGACCAATGGAACAAGGCACCTTGCCACACACATGCCCATGAACGACCAAGGGAACAAGGCACCTTGCAACACACACGCCCATGAACGACCAAGGGAACAAGGCCATGAACGACCAATGGAACAAGGCACCTTGCCACACACATGCCCATGAACGACCAAGGGAACAAGGCACCTTGCCACACACACGCCCATGAACGACCAAGGGAACAAGGCACCTTGCAACACACACGCCCATGAACGACCAAGGGAACAAGACACCTTGCCACACACATGCCCATGAACGACCAAGGGAACAAGGCCATGAACGACCAAGGGAAAAAAGCACCTTCCCACACAAACACCCATGAACGACCAAGTGAACAAGGCTTCTTCCCATACACAACCCCATGAACGACCAAGGGAACAAGGCTACTTCCCACACAAACACCCATGAACGACCAACTGAACAAGGCTACTTCCCACACAAACACCCATGAACGACCAAGTGAACAAGGCTTCTTCCCACACACTACCCCATGAACGACCAAGGGAAAAAAGCACCTTCCCACACAAACACCCATGAACGACCAAGTGAACAAGCCTTCTTCCCACACACAACCCCATGAACGACCAAGGGAACAAGGCTACTTCCCACACAAACACCCATGAACGACCAACTGAACAAGGCTACTTCCCACACAAACACCCATGAACGACCAAGTGAACAAGGCTTCTTCCCACACACTACCCCATGAACGACCAAGGGAACAAGGCATCTTGCCACACACATGCCCACGAACGACCCAAGCCCATCCTCACCGGTCTAAGGAACAAGGGGCCTTGACACACCATGAGCTGATTTCTAAGCAAGTCAAACGATGAAGGGAGAAAAGTGTTGTAACCGAGTCCGTTTAAGTGTTGTAGTTCCTACTTAATACATAGTCAATTGAAGTTTTAGTTCCAATCCGAACTGCTCGGAGCTAAGGCACCAAAACATCACATTCCATGCCAAAATCAAAAACACAGCTTGAGATGTACTCAAACTTATGTCTGTGTTCTTCCGAGTTCATCTAAGCGACTTATGAATAGCTAAAAGCCTTATCTGCCTGCCTATCACTAGGCGAAGGGGAAAAAAACCCGAACATGATATAATTACATTTCAAGTCCATTCGTCTATGTTAACAATGACCCACACAACGTTTCAATGACATTCCTACTTGATTTGAGCGACATATCAACAAGTAGGGAACCAAACACTTCAAGGCATGGCCAAAAATAGGCCACATACATTTATGCCCCAAACATGACATTTTTTTTATTTCAAAGCCTTTCATTTATAATAAAAAGCATCCCTACAACATTTCGTGTGAATCCGAATTAATTCGAGCGAGTTATGGACACATTCGCAAAATTATGCATCCCTGGGCAAATCAATGTCTGTTCCTGTCACCAAGCTCTTTGTGCAATATGTATATATAGGGGAACCATGGGACTGCTTCCCACCGGCGCCCCACTTGGTGTCTAGCGCCCAACGCTCTCGAGGCTGGCACGCTCGAGGCATGGCCAAGGCGCCCGGTCTTCACGAAAACGAGGCCAAAACTCCCCCCATAGACGCCCCACTCCCGTGTCCCCTCCCCCCGACGTCTTGCGTGTCCAAAAATTATGCATCATCAGGGAAATCAATGTCTGTTCCTGTCACCAAGCTCTTTGTGCAATATGTATATATAGGGGGTACCATGGGGTCTCATTCGCATAGGTGCCCGGCATGTGGGATGGGCAACTAAGAATCGTGAGGCTGTATCGGCACCAACAGGGCAAGCCAAGCCAAGCCCCACGACCCATGTATGAGGCCACCCCCCAACA
>NW_027630008.1:57500-60000 GCF_052849685.1 Lactuca virosa | reverse complement strand
TGAACGACCAATGGAACAAGGCACCTTGCCACACACATGCCCATGAACGACCAAGGGAACAAGGCACCTTGCCACACACACGCCCATGAACGACCAAGGGAACAAGGCACCTTGCAACACACACGCCCATGAACGACCAAGGGAACAAGACACCTTGCCACACACATGCCCATGAACGACCAAGGGAACAAGGCCATGAACGACCAAGGGAAAAAAGCACCTTCCCACACAAACACCCATGAACGACCAAGTGAACAAGGCTTCTTCCCATACACAACCCCATGAACGACCAAGGGAACAAGGCTACTTCCCACACAAACACCCATGAACGACCAACTGAACAAGGCTACTTCCCACACAAACACCCATGAACGACCAAGTGAACAAGGCTTCTTCCCACACACTACCCCATGAACGACCAAGGGAAAAAAGCACCTTCCCACACAAACACCCATGAACGACCAAGTGAACAAGCCTTCTTCCCACACACAACCCCATGAACGACCAAGGGAACAAGGCTACTTCCCACACAAACACCCATGAACGACCAACTGAACAAGGCTACTTCCCACACAAACACCCATGAACGACCAAGTGAACAAGGCTTCTTCCCACACACTACCCCATGAACGACCAAGGGAACAAGGCATCTTGCCACACACATGCCCACGAACGACCCAAGCCCATCCTCACCGGTCTAAGGAACAAGGGGCCTTGACACACCATGAGCTGATTTCTAAGCAAGTCAAACGATGAAGGGAGAAAAGTGTTGTAACCGAGTCCGTTTAAGTGTTGTAGTTCCTACTTAATACATAGTCAATTGAAGTTTTAGTTCCAATCCGAACTGCTCGGAGCTAAGGCACCAAAACATCACATTCCATGCCAAAATCAAAAACACAGCTTGAGATGTACTCAAACTTATGTCTGTGTTCTTCCGAGTTCATCTAAGCGACTTATGAATAGCTAAAAGCCTTATCTGCCTGCCTATCACTAGGCGAAGGGGAAAAAAACCCGAACATGATATAATTACATTTCAAGTCCATTCGTCTATGTTAACAATGACCCACACAACGTTTCAATGACATTCCTACTTGATTTGAGCGACATATCAACAAGTAGGGAACCAAACACTTCAAGGCATGGCCAAAAATAGGCCACATACATTTATGCCCCAAACATGACATTTTTTTTATTTCAAAGCCTTTCATTTATAATAAAAAGCATCCCTACAACATTTCGTGTGAATCCGAATTAATTCGAGCGAGTTATGGACACATTCGCAAAATTATGCATCCCTGGGCAAATCAATGTCTGTTCCTGTCACCAAGCTCTTTGTGCAATATGTATATATAGGGGAACCATGGGACTGCTTCCCACCGGCGCCCCACTTGGTGTCTAGCGCCCAACGCTCTCGAGGCTGGCACGCTCGAGGCATGGCCAAGGCGCCCGGTCTTCACGAAAACGAGGCCAAAACTCCCCCCATAGACGCCCCACTCCCGTGTCCCCTCCCCCCGACGTCTTGCGTGTCCAAAAATTATGCATCATCAGGGAAATCAATGTCTGTTCCTGTCACCAAGCTCTTTGTGCAATATGTATATATAGGGGGTACCATGGGGTCTCATTCGCATAGGTGCCCGGCATGTGGGATGGGCAACTAAGAATCGTGAGGCTGTATCGGCACCAACAGGGCAAGCCAAGCCAAGCCCCACGACCCATGTATGAGGCCACCCCCCAACACGTTGCCTTGGAATTCTCGAACGATGACCTGAAAACTAGCCCCGTTGCCTTCATTTTCCTCGACACGTTGCCTTGATTTCTCGAACGATGACATGAAAACTAGCCCCGTTGCCTTTATTTTCCTCGACACGATGACCTGAAAATGAGCCCCGTGGCCTAGATTTTCCTCGACGTCGCGAGCATACTAAAAATTATGCATCCTCAGGGAAATCAATGTCTGTTCCTGTCACCAAGCTCTTTGTGCAATATGTATATATAGGGGGGTGGCCGTGAGTGAGCACGGCAAGGGGTGAACGCGCCAGACGGCCTTTGAGCGTGATCTTGGGTGATGGTTGCTTAGTTCCCGTGTTGCTTACATAATACCCTTCCGAGTGGTGGCCTTGACAGGGCGTTTGGATGCCTTGTTAGGTCTCTGCGACAACGTTCCAGTGTTGTGGTCTCGCCTTGGCAGTGCGGGATGAATCTGTTTGTGTGGTAGTAAAATCACTCTGTGTGTGCTAATCTTTCGTTCGACGTGCTACTGGTGCCTGCCAGCATTTGATTTGTGCTGATGATCGGGAAAACATAGGCGTTAAAGTGGCATGTGTTGCTTTTTGTGATACTACTACGGTACGCTGGTGTATCCTTGTTGGACGTGCGATTGGGTGCCTAAGCGTAGCTAGCATTGGTTTAGCGCCGACAACGTGGAGGATGCAAACATTATTGAGAAGTATTGTCAGACATTTAGAATCATCACGGTGTGTTGAAGTTATCTTGGAAACAC
>NW_027630008.1:47500-50000 GCF_052849685.1 Lactuca virosa | reverse complement strand
GAGCGACCAAAGGAACAAGGCACCTTGCAACACACATGCCCATGAACGACCAAGGGAACAAGGCACCTTGCCACACACATGCCCATGAACGACCAAGGGAACAAGGCCATGAACGACCAATGGAACAAGGCACCTTGCCACACACATGCCCATGAACGACCAAGGGAACAAGGCACCTTGCAACACACACGCCCATGAACGACCAAGGGAACAAGGCCATGAACGACCAATGGAACAAGGCACCTTGCCACACACATGCCCATGAACGACCAAGGGAACAAGGCACCTTGCCACACACACGCCCATGAACGACCAAGGGAACAAGGCACCTTGCAACACACACGCCCATGAACGACCAAGGGAACAAGACACCTTGCCACACACATGCCCATGAACGACCAAGGGAACAAGGCCATGAACGACCAAGGGAAAAAAGCACCTTCCCACACAAACACCCATGAACGACCAAGTGAACAAGGCTTCTTCCCATACACAACCCCATGAACGACCAAGGGAACAAGGCTACTTCCCACACAAACACCCATGAACGACCAACTGAACAAGGCTACTTCCCACACAAACACCCATGAACGACCAAGTGAACAAGGCTTCTTCCCACACACTACCCCATGAACGACCAAGGGAAAAAAGCACCTTCCCACACAAACACCCATGAACGACCAAGTGAACAAGCCTTCTTCCCACACACAACCCCATGAACGACCAAGGGAACAAGGCTACTTCCCACACAAACACCCATGAACGACCAACTGAACAAGGCTACTTCCCACACAAACACCCATGAACGACCAAGTGAACAAGGCTTCTTCCCACACACTACCCCATGAACGACCAAGGGAACAAGGCATCTTGCCACACACATGCCCACGAACGACCCAAGCCCATCCTCACCGGTCTAAGGAACAAGGGGCCTTGACACACCATGAGCTGATTTCTAAGCAAGTCAAACGATGAAGGGAGAAAAGTGTTGTAACCGAGTCCGTTTAAGTGTTGTAGTTCCTACTTAATACATAGTCAATTGAAGTTTTAGTTCCAATCCGAACTGCTCGGAGCTAAGGCACCAAAACATCACATTCCATGCCAAAATCAAAAACACAGCTTGAGATGTACTCAAACTTATGTCTGTGTTCTTCCGAGTTCATCTAAGCGACTTATGAATAGCTAAAAGCCTTATCTGCCTGCCTATCACTAGGCGAAGGGGAAAAAAACCCGAACATGATATAATTACATTTCAAGTCCATTCGTCTATGTTAACAATGACCCACACAACGTTTCAATGACATTCCTACTTGATTTGAGCGACATATCAACAAGTAGGGAACCAAACACTTCAAGGCATGGCCAAAAATAGGCCACATACATTTATGCCCCAAACATGACATTTTTTTTATTTCAAAGCCTTTCATTTATAATAAAAAGCATCCCTACAACATTTCGTGTGAATCCGAATTAATTCGAGCGAGTTATGGACACATTCGCAAAATTATGCATCCCTGGGCAAATCAATGTCTGTTCCTGTCACCAAGCTCTTTGTGCAATATGTATATATAGGGGAACCATGGGACTGCTTCCCACCGGCGCCCCACTTGGTGTCTAGCGCCCAACGCTCTCGAGGCTGGCACGCTCGAGGCATGGCCAAGGCGCCCGGTCTTCACGAAAACGAGGCCAAAACTCCCCCCATAGACGCCCCACTCCCGTGTCCCCTCCCCCCGACGTCTTGCGTGTCCAAAAATTATGCATCATCAGGGAAATCAATGTCTGTTCCTGTCACCAAGCTCTTTGTGCAATATGTATATATAGGGGGTACCATGGGGTCTCATTCGCATAGGTGCCCGGCATGTGGGATGGGCAACTAAGAATCGTGAGGCTGTATCGGCACCAACAGGGCAAGCCAAGCCAAGCCCCACGACCCATGTATGAGGCCACCCCCCAACACGTTGCCTTGGAATTCTCGAACGATGACCTGAAAACTAGCCCCGTTGCCTTCATTTTCCTCGACACGTTGCCTTGATTTCTCGAACGATGACATGAAAACTAGCCCCGTTGCCTTTATTTTCCTCGACACGATGACCTGAAAATGAGCCCCGTGGCCTAGATTTTCCTCGACGTCGCGAGCATACTAAAAATTATGCATCCTCAGGGAAATCAATGTCTGTTCCTGTCACCAAGCTCTTTGTGCAATATGTATATATAGGGGGGTGGCCGTGAGTGAGCACGGCAAGGGGTGAACGCGCCAGACGGCCTTTGAGCGTGATCTTGGGTGATGGTTGCTTAGTTCCCGTGTTGCTTACATAATACCCTTCCGAGTGGTGGCCTTGACAGGGCGTTTGGATGCCTTGTTAGGTCTCTGCGACAACGTTCCAGTGTTGTGGTCTCGCCTTGGCAGTGCGGGATGAATCTGTTTGTGTGGTAGTAAAATCACTCTGTGTGTGCTAATCTTTCGTTCGACGTGCTACTGGTGCCTGCCAGCATTTGATTT
>NW_027630007.1:75000-77500 GCF_052849685.1 Lactuca virosa | reverse complement strand
CGACCAAGGGAACAAGGCACCTTGCCACACACACGCCCATGAACGACCAAGGGAACAAGGCACCTTGCAACACACACGCCCATGAACGACCAAGGGAACAAGACACCTTGCCACACACATGCCCATGAACGACCAAGGGAACAAGGCCATGAACGACCAAGGGAAAAAAGCACCTTCCCACACAAACACCCATGAACGACCAAGTGAACAAGGCTTCTTCCCATACACAACCCCATGAACGACCAAGGGAACAAGGCTACTTCCCACACAAACACCCATGAACGACCAACTGAACAAGGCTACTTCCCACACAAACACCCATGAACGACCAAGTGAACAAGGCTTCTTCCCACACACTACCCCATGAACGACCAAGGGAAAAAAGCACCTTCCCACACAAACACCCATGAACGACCAAGTGAACAAGCCTTCTTCCCACACACAACCCCATGAACGACCAAGGGAACAAGGCTACTTCCCACACAAACACCCATGAACGACCAACTGAACAAGGCTACTTCCCACACAAACACCCATGAACGACCAAGTGAACAAGGCTTCTTCCCACACACTACCCCATGAACGACCAAGGGAACAAGGCATCTTGCCACACACATGCCCACGAACGACCCAAGCCCATCCTCACCGGTCTAAGGAACAAGGGGCCTTGACACACCATGAGCTGATTTCTAAGCAAGTCAAACGATGAAGGGAGAAAAGTGTTGTAACCGAGTCCGTTTAAGTGTTGTAGTTCCTACTTAATACATAGTCAATTGAAGTTTTAGTTCCAATCCGAACTGCTCGGAGCTAAGGCACCAAAACATCACATTCCATGCCAAAATCAAAAACACAGCTTGAGATGTACTCAAACTTATGTCTGTGTTCTTCCGAGTTCATCTAAGCGACTTATGAATAGCTAAAAGCCTTATCTGCCTGCCTATCACTAGGCGAAGGGGAAAAAAACCCGAACATGATATAATTACATTTCAAGTCCATTCGTCTATGTTAACAATGACCCACACAACGTTTCAATGACATTCCTACTTGATTTGAGCGACATATCAACAAGTAGGGAACCAAACACTTCAAGGCATGGCCAAAAATAGGCCACATACATTTATGCCCCAAACATGACATTTTTTTTATTTCAAAGCCTTTCATTTATAATAAAAAGCATCCCTACAACATTTCGTGTGAATCCGAATTAATTCGAGCGAGTTATGGACACATTCGCAAAATTATGCATCCCTGGGCAAATCAATGTCTGTTCCTGTCACCAAGCTCTTTGTGCAATATGTATATATAGGGGAACCATGGGACTGCTTCCCACCGGCGCCCCACTTGGTGTCTAGCGCCCAACGCTCTCGAGGCTGGCACGCTCGAGGCATGGCCAAGGCGCCCGGTCTTCACGAAAACGAGGCCAAAACTCCCCCCATAGACGCCCCACTCCCGTGTCCCCTCCCCCCGACGTCTTGCGTGTCCAAAAATTATGCATCATCAGGGAAATCAATGTCTGTTCCTGTCACCAAGCTCTTTGTGCAATATGTATATATAGGGGGTACCATGGGGTCTCATTCGCATAGGTGCCCGGCATGTGGGATGGGCAACTAAGAATCGTGAGGCTGTATCGGCACCAACAGGGCAAGCCAAGCCAAGCCCCACGACCCATGTATGAGGCCACCCCCCAACACGTTGCCTTGGAATTCTCGAACGATGACCTGAAAACTAGCCCCGTTGCCTTCATTTTCCTCGACACGTTGCCTTGATTTCTCGAACGATGACATGAAAACTAGCCCCGTTGCCTTTATTTTCCTCGACACGATGACCTGAAAATGAGCCCCGTGGCCTAGATTTTCCTCGACGTCGCGAGCATACTAAAAATTATGCATCCTCAGGGAAATCAATGTCTGTTCCTGTCACCAAGCTCTTTGTGCAATATGTATATATAGGGGGGTGGCCGTGAGTGAGCACGGCAAGGGGTGAACGCGCCAGACGGCCTTTGAGCGTGATCTTGGGTGATGGTTGCTTAGTTCCCGTGTTGCTTACATAATACCCTTCCGAGTGGTGGCCTTGACAGGGCGTTTGGATGCCTTGTTAGGTCTCTGCGACAACGTTCCAGTGTTGTGGTCTCGCCTTGGCAGTGCGGGATGAATCTGTTTGTGTGGTAGTAAAATCACTCTGTGTGTGCTAATCTTTCGTTCGACGTGCTACTGGTGCCTGCCAGCATTTGATTTGTGCTGATGATCGGGAAAACATAGGCGTTAAAGTGGCATGTGTTGCTTTTTGTGATACTACTACGGTACGCTGGTGTATCCTTGTTGGACGTGCGATTGGGTGCCTAAGCGTAGCTAGCATTGGTTTAGCGCCGACAACGTGGAGGATGCAAACATTATTGAGAAGTATTGTCAGACATTTAGAATCATCACGGTGTGTTGAAGTTATCTTGGAAACACAAAAGATGCCGTGCCTGGCTAGCGTCTTTGTGTGGGCGGGGTAGCTT
>NW_027630007.1:65000-67500 GCF_052849685.1 Lactuca virosa | reverse complement strand
GACCAAGGGAACAAGGCACCTTGCCACACACATGCCCATGAACGACCAAGGGAACAAGGCCATGAACGACCAATGGAACAAGGCACCTTGCCACACACATGCCCATGAACGACCAAGGGAACAAGGCACCTTGCAACACACACGCCCATGAACGACCAAGGGAACAAGGCCATGAACGACCAATGGAACAAGGCACCTTGCCACACACATGCCCATGAACGACCAAGGGAACAAGGCACCTTGCCACACACACGCCCATGAACGACCAAGGGAACAAGGCACCTTGCAACACACACGCCCATGAACGACCAAGGGAACAAGACACCTTGCCACACACATGCCCATGAACGACCAAGGGAACAAGGCCATGAACGACCAAGGGAAAAAAGCACCTTCCCACACAAACACCCATGAACGACCAAGTGAACAAGGCTTCTTCCCATACACAACCCCATGAACGACCAAGGGAACAAGGCTACTTCCCACACAAACACCCATGAACGACCAACTGAACAAGGCTACTTCCCACACAAACACCCATGAACGACCAAGTGAACAAGGCTTCTTCCCACACACTACCCCATGAACGACCAAGGGAAAAAAGCACCTTCCCACACAAACACCCATGAACGACCAAGTGAACAAGCCTTCTTCCCACACACAACCCCATGAACGACCAAGGGAACAAGGCTACTTCCCACACAAACACCCATGAACGACCAACTGAACAAGGCTACTTCCCACACAAACACCCATGAACGACCAAGTGAACAAGGCTTCTTCCCACACACTACCCCATGAACGACCAAGGGAACAAGGCATCTTGCCACACACATGCCCACGAACGACCCAAGCCCATCCTCACCGGTCTAAGGAACAAGGGGCCTTGACACACCATGAGCTGATTTCTAAGCAAGTCAAACGATGAAGGGAGAAAAGTGTTGTAACCGAGTCCGTTTAAGTGTTGTAGTTCCTACTTAATACATAGTCAATTGAAGTTTTAGTTCCAATCCGAACTGCTCGGAGCTAAGGCACCAAAACATCACATTCCATGCCAAAATCAAAAACACAGCTTGAGATGTACTCAAACTTATGTCTGTGTTCTTCCGAGTTCATCTAAGCGACTTATGAATAGCTAAAAGCCTTATCTGCCTGCCTATCACTAGGCGAAGGGGAAAAAAACCCGAACATGATATAATTACATTTCAAGTCCATTCGTCTATGTTAACAATGACCCACACAACGTTTCAATGACATTCCTACTTGATTTGAGCGACATATCAACAAGTAGGGAACCAAACACTTCAAGGCATGGCCAAAAATAGGCCACATACATTTATGCCCCAAACATGACATTTTTTTTATTTCAAAGCCTTTCATTTATAATAAAAAGCATCCCTACAACATTTCGTGTGAATCCGAATTAATTCGAGCGAGTTATGGACACATTCGCAAAATTATGCATCCCTGGGCAAATCAATGTCTGTTCCTGTCACCAAGCTCTTTGTGCAATATGTATATATAGGGGAACCATGGGACTGCTTCCCACCGGCGCCCCACTTGGTGTCTAGCGCCCAACGCTCTCGAGGCTGGCACGCTCGAGGCATGGCCAAGGCGCCCGGTCTTCACGAAAACGAGGCCAAAACTCCCCCCATAGACGCCCCACTCCCGTGTCCCCTCCCCCCGACGTCTTGCGTGTCCAAAAATTATGCATCATCAGGGAAATCAATGTCTGTTCCTGTCACCAAGCTCTTTGTGCAATATGTATATATAGGGGGTACCATGGGGTCTCATTCGCATAGGTGCCCGGCATGTGGGATGGGCAACTAAGAATCGTGAGGCTGTATCGGCACCAACAGGGCAAGCCAAGCCAAGCCCCACGACCCATGTATGAGGCCACCCCCCAACACGTTGCCTTGGAATTCTCGAACGATGACCTGAAAACTAGCCCCGTTGCCTTCATTTTCCTCGACACGTTGCCTTGATTTCTCGAACGATGACATGAAAACTAGCCCCGTTGCCTTTATTTTCCTCGACACGATGACCTGAAAATGAGCCCCGTGGCCTAGATTTTCCTCGACGTCGCGAGCATACTAAAAATTATGCATCCTCAGGGAAATCAATGTCTGTTCCTGTCACCAAGCTCTTTGTGCAATATGTATATATAGGGGGGTGGCCGTGAGTGAGCACGGCAAGGGGTGAACGCGCCAGACGGCCTTTGAGCGTGATCTTGGGTGATGGTTGCTTAGTTCCCGTGTTGCTTACATAATACCCTTCCGAGTGGTGGCCTTGACAGGGCGTTTGGATGCCTTGTTAGGTCTCTGCGACAACGTTCCAGTGTTGTGGTCTCGCCTTGGCAGTGCGGGATGAATCTGTTTGTGTGGTAGTAAAATCACTCTGTGTGTGCTAATCTTTCGTTCGACGTGCTACTGGTGCCTGCCAGCATTTGATTTGTGCTGATGATCGGGAAAACATAGGCGTTAAAGTGGCATGTGTTGCT
>NW_027630006.1:102500-105000 GCF_052849685.1 Lactuca virosa | reverse complement strand
CACGTCGAACGAAAGATTAGCACACACAGAGTGATTTTACTACCACACAAACAGATTCATCCCGCACTGCCAAGGCGAGACCACAACACTGGAACGTTGTCGCAGAGACCTAACAAGGCATCCAAACGCCCTGTCAAGGCCACCACTCGGAAGGGTATTATGTAAGCAACACGGGAACTAAGCAACCATCACCCAAGATCACGCTCAAAGGCCGTCTGGCGCGTTCACCCCTTGCCGTGCTCACTCACGGCCACCCCCCTATATATACATATTGCACAAAGAGCTTGGTGACAGGAACAGACATTGATTTCCCTGAGGATGCATAATTTTTAGTATGCTCGCGACGTCGAGGAAAATCTAGGCCACGGGGCTCATTTTCAGGTCATCGTGTCGAGGAAAATAAAGGCAACGGGGCTAGTTTTCATGTCATCGTTCGAGAAATCAAGGCAACGTGTCGAGGAAAATGAAGGCAACGGGGCTAGTTTTCAGGTCATCGTTCGAGAATTCCAAGGCAACGTGTTGGGGGGTGGCCTCATACATGGGTCGTGGGGCTTGGCTTGGCTTGCCCTGTTGGTGCCGATACAGCCTCACGATTCTTAGTTGCCCATCCCACATGCCGGGCACCTATGCGAATGAGACCCCATGGTACCCCCTATATATACATATTGCACAAAGAGCTTGGTGACAGGAACAGACATTGATTTCCCTGATGATGCATAATTTTTGGACACGCAAGACGTCGGGGGGAGGGGACACGGGAGTGGGGCGTCTATGGGGGGAGTTTTGGCCTCGTTTTCGTGAAGACCGGGCGCCTTGGCCATGCCTCGAGCGTGCCAGCCTCGAGAGCGTTGGGCGCTAGACACCAAGTGGGGCGCCGGTGGGAAGCAGTCCCATGGTTCCCCTATATATACATATTGCACAAAGAGCTTGGTGACAGGAACAGACATTGATTTGCCCAGGGATGCATAATTTTGCGAATGTGTCCATAACTCGCTCGAATTAATTCGGATTCACACGAA
Source organism: Lactuca virosa (assembly GCF_052849685.1). Lineage (NCBI taxonomy): Eukaryota > Viridiplantae > Streptophyta > Magnoliopsida > Asterales > Asteraceae > Lactuca > Lactuca virosa. Next base: position 103,981 of record NW_027630006.1, on the reverse strand, counting down.
ATGTTGTAGGGATGCTTTTTATTATAAATGAAAGGCTTTGAAATAAAAAAAATGTCATGTTTGGGGCATAAATGTATGTGGCCTATTTTTGGCCATGCCTTGAAGTGTTTGGTTCCCTACTTGTTGATATGTCGCTCAAATCAAGTAGGAATGTCATTGAAACGTTGTGTGGGTCATTGTTAACATAGACGAATGGACTTGAAATGTAATTATATCATGTTCGGGTTTTTTTCCCCTTCGCCTAGTGATAGGCAGGCAGATAAGGCTTTTAGCTATTCATAAGTCGCTTAGATGAACTCGGAAGAACACAGACATAAGTTTGAGTACATCTCAAGCTGTGTTTTTGATTTTGGCATGGAATGTGATGTTTTGGTGCCTTAGCTCCGAGCAGTTCGGATTGGAACTAAAACTTCAATTGACTATGTATTAAGTAGGAACTACAACACTTAAACGGACTCGGTTACAACACTTTTCTCCCTTCATCGTTTGACTTGCTTAGAAATCAGCTCATGGTGTGTCAAGGCCCCTTGTTCCTTAGACCGGTGAGGATGGGCTTGGGTCGTTCGTGGGCATGTGTGTGGCAAGATGCCTTGTTCCCTTGGTCGTTCATGGGGTAGTGTGTGGGAAGAAGCCTTGTTCACTTGGTCGTTCATGGGTGTTTGTGTGGGAAGTAGCCTTGTTCAGTTGGTCGTTCATGGGTGTTTGTGTGGGAAGTAGCCTTGTTCCCTTGGTCGTTCATGGGGTTGTGTGTGGGAAGAAGGCTTGTTCACTTGGTCGTTCATGGGTGTTTGTGTGGGAAGGTGCTTTTTTCCCTTGGTCGTTCATGGGGTAGTGTGTGGGAAGAAGCCTTGTTCACTTGGTCGTTCATGGGTGTTTGTGTGGGAAGTAGCCTTGTTCAGTTGGTCGTTCATGGGTGTTTGTGTGGGAAGTAGCCTTGTTCCCTTGGTCGTTCATGGGGTTGTGTATGGGAAGAAGCCTTGTTCACTTGGTCGTTCATGGGTGTTTGTGTGGGAAGGTGCTTTTTTCCCTTGGTCGTTCATGGCCTTGTTCCCTTGGTCGTTCATGGGCATGTGTGTGGCAAGGTGTCTTGTTCCCTTGGTCGTTCATGGGCGTGTGTGTTGCAAGGTGCCTTGTTCCCTTGGTCGTTCATGGGCGTGTGTGTGGCAAGGTGCCTTGTTCCCTTGGTCGTTCATGGGCATGTGTGTGGCAAGGTGCCTTGTTCCATTGGTCGTTCATGGCCTTGTTCCCTTGGTCGTTCATGGGCGTGTGTGTTGCAAGGTGCCTTGTTCCCTTGGTCGTTCATGGGCATGTGTGTGGCAAGGTGCCTTGTTCCATTGGTCGTTCATGGCCTTGTTCCCTTGGTCGTTCATGGGCATGTGTGTGGCAAGGTGCCTTGTTCCCTTGGTCGTTCATGGGCATGTGTGTTGCAAGGTGCCTTGTTCCTTTGGTCGCTCATAGGCATGTGAGTGGCAAGGTGCCTT
>NW_027630006.1:92500-95000 GCF_052849685.1 Lactuca virosa | reverse complement strand
GTGATGATTCTAAATGTCTGACAATACTTCTCAATAATGTTTGCATCCTCCACGTTGTCGGCGCTAAACCAATGCTAGCTACGCTTAGGCACCCAATCGCACGTCCAACAAGGATACACCAGCGTACCGTAGTAGTATCACAAAAAGCAACACATGCCACTTTAACGCCTATGTTTTCCCGATCATCAGCACAAATCAAATGCTGGCAGGCACCAGTAGCACGTCGAACGAAAGATTAGCACACACAGAGTGATTTTACTACCACACAAACAGATTCATCCCGCACTGCCAAGGCGAGACCACAACACTGGAACGTTGTCGCAGAGACCTAACAAGGCATCCAAACGCCCTGTCAAGGCCACCACTCGGAAGGGTATTATGTAAGCAACACGGGAACTAAGCAACCATCACCCAAGATCACGCTCAAAGGCCGTCTGGCGCGTTCACCCCTTGCCGTGCTCACTCACGGCCACCCCCCTATATATACATATTGCACAAAGAGCTTGGTGACAGGAACAGACATTGATTTCCCTGAGGATGCATAATTTTTAGTATGCTCGCGACGTCGAGGAAAATCTAGGCCACGGGGCTCATTTTCAGGTCATCGTGTCGAGGAAAATAAAGGCAACGGGGCTAGTTTTCATGTCATCGTTCGAGAAATCAAGGCAACGTGTCGAGGAAAATGAAGGCAACGGGGCTAGTTTTCAGGTCATCGTTCGAGAATTCCAAGGCAACGTGTTGGGGGGTGGCCTCATACATGGGTCGTGGGGCTTGGCTTGGCTTGCCCTGTTGGTGCCGATACAGCCTCACGATTCTTAGTTGCCCATCCCACATGCCGGGCACCTATGCGAATGAGACCCCATGGTACCCCCTATATATACATATTGCACAAAGAGCTTGGTGACAGGAACAGACATTGATTTCCCTGATGATGCATAATTTTTGGACACGCAAGACGTCGGGGGGAGGGGACACGGGAGTGGGGCGTCTATGGGGGGAGTTTTGGCCTCGTTTTCGTGAAGACCGGGCGCCTTGGCCATGCCTCGAGCGTGCCAGCCTCGAGAGCGTTGGGCGCTAGACACCAAGTGGGGCGCCGGTGGGAAGCAGTCCCATGGTTCCCCTATATATACATATTGCACAAAGAGCTTGGTGACAGGAACAGACATTGATTTGCCCAGGGATGCATAATTTTGCGAATGTGTCCATAACTCGCTCGAATTAATTCGGATTCACACGAAATGTTGTAGGGATGCTTTTTATTATAAATGAAAGGCTTTGAAATAAAAAAAATGTCATGTTTGGGGCATAAATGTATGTGGCCTATTTTTGGCCATGCCTTGAAGTGTTTGGTTCCCTACTTGTTGATATGTCGCTCAAATCAAGTAGGAATGTCATTGAAACGTTGTGTGGGTCATTGTTAACATAGACGAATGGACTTGAAATGTAATTATATCATGTTCGGGTTTTTTTCCCCTTCGCCTAGTGATAGGCAGGCAGATAAGGCTTTTAGCTATTCATAAGTCGCTTAGATGAACTCGGAAGAACACAGACATAAGTTTGAGTACATCTCAAGCTGTGTTTTTGATTTTGGCATGGAATGTGATGTTTTGGTGCCTTAGCTCCGAGCAGTTCGGATTGGAACTAAAACTTCAATTGACTATGTATTAAGTAGGAACTACAACACTTAAACGGACTCGGTTACAACACTTTTCTCCCTTCATCGTTTGACTTGCTTAGAAATCAGCTCATGGTGTGTCAAGGCCCCTTGTTCCTTAGACCGGTGAGGATGGGCTTGGGTCGTTCGTGGGCATGTGTGTGGCAAGATGCCTTGTTCCCTTGGTCGTTCATGGGGTAGTGTGTGGGAAGAAGCCTTGTTCACTTGGTCGTTCATGGGTGTTTGTGTGGGAAGTAGCCTTGTTCAGTTGGTCGTTCATGGGTGTTTGTGTGGGAAGTAGCCTTGTTCCCTTGGTCGTTCATGGGGTTGTGTGTGGGAAGAAGGCTTGTTCACTTGGTCGTTCATGGGTGTTTGTGTGGGAAGGTGCTTTTTTCCCTTGGTCGTTCATGGGGTAGTGTGTGGGAAGAAGCCTTGTTCACTTGGTCGTTCATGGGTGTTTGTGTGGGAAGTAGCCTTGTTCAGTTGGTCGTTCATGGGTGTTTGTGTGGGAAGTAGCCTTGTTCCCTTGGTCGTTCATGGGGTTGTGTATGGGAAGAAGCCTTGTTCACTTGGTCGTTCATGGGTGTTTGTGTGGGAAGGTGCTTTTTTCCCTTGGTCGTTCATGGCCTTGTTCCCTTGGTCGTTCATGGGCATGTGTGTGGCAAGGTGTCTTGTTCCCTTGGTCGTTCATGGGCGTGTGTGTTGCAAGGTGCCTTGTTCCCTTGGTCGTTCATGGGCGTGTGTGTGGCAAGGTGCCTTGTTCCCTTGGTCGTTCATGGGCATGTGTGTGGCAAGGTGCCTTGTTCCATTGGTCGTTCATGGCCTTGTTCCCTTGGTCGTTCATGG
>NW_027630006.1:0-2500 GCF_052849685.1 Lactuca virosa | reverse complement strand
TTCCCTGAGGATGCATAATTTTTAGTATGCTCGCGACGTCGAGGAAAATCTAGGCCACGGGGCTCATTTTCAGGTCATCGTGTCGAGGAAAATAAAGGCAACGGGGCTAGTTTTCATGTCATCGTTCGAGAAATCAAGGCAACGTGTCGAGGAAAATGAAGGCAACGGGGCTAGTTTTCAGGTCATCGTTCGAGAATTCCAAGGCAACGTGTTGGGGGGTGGCCTCATACATGGGTCGTGGGGCTTGGCTTGGCTTGCCCTGTTGGTGCCGATACAGCCTCACGATTCTTAGTTGCCCATCCCACATGCCGGGCACCTATGCGAATGAGACCCCATGGTACCCCCTATATATACATATTGCACAAAGAGCTTGGTGACAGGAACAGACATTGATTTCCCTGATGATGCATAATTTTTGGACACGCAAGACGTCGGGGGGAGGGGACACGGGAGTGGGGCGTCTATGGGGGGAGTTTTGGCCTCGTTTCGTGAAGACCGGGCGCCTTGGCCATGCCTCGAGCGTGCCAGCCTCGAGAGCGTTGGGCGCTAGACACCAAGTGGGGCGCCGGTGGGAAGCAGTCCCATGGTTCCCCTATATATACATATTGCACAAAGAGCTTGGTGACAGGAACAGACATTGATTTGCCCAGGGATGCATAATTTTGCGAATGTGTCCATAACTCGCTCGAATTAATTCGGATTCACACGAAATGTTGTAGGGATGCTTTTTATTATAAATGAAAGGCTTTGAAATAAAAAAATGTCATGTTTGGGGCATAAATGTATGTGGCCTATTTTTGGCCATGCCTTGAAGTGTTTGGTTCCCTACTTGTTGATATGTCGCTCAAATCAAGTAGGAATGTCATTGAAACGTTGTGTGGGTCATTGTTAACATAGACGAATGGACTTGAAATGTAATTATATCATGTTCGGGTTTTTTTCCCCTTCGCCTAGTGATAGGCAGGCAGATAAGGCTTTTAGCTATTCATAAGTCGCTTAGATGAACTCGGAAGAACACAGACATAAGTTTGAGTACATCTCAAGCTGTGTTTTTGATTTTGGCATGGAATGTGATGTTTTGGTGCCTTAGCTCCGAGCAGTTCGGATTGGAACTAAAACTTCAATTGACTATGTATTAAGTAGGAACTACAACACTTAAACGGACTCGGTTACAACACTTTTCTCCCTTCATCGTTTGACTTGCTTAGAAATCAGCTCATGGTGTGTCAAGGCCCCTTGTTCCTTAGACCGGTGAGGATGGGCTTGGGTCGTTCGTGGGCATGTGTGTGGCAAGATGCCTTGTTCCCTTGGTCGTTCATGGGGTAGTGTGTGGGAAGAAGCCTTGTTCACTTGGTCGTTCATGGGTGTTTGTGTGGGAAGTAGCCTTGTTCAGTTGGTCGTTCATGGGTGTTTGTGTGGGAAGTAGCCTTGTTCCCTTGGTCGTTCATGGGGTTGTGTGTGGGAAGAAGGCTTGTTCACTTGGTCGTTCATGGGTGTTTGTGTGGGAAGGTGCTTTTTCCCTTGGTCGTTCATGGGGTAGTGTGTGGGAAGAAGCCTTGTTCACTTGGTCGTTCATGGGTGTTTGTGTGGGAAGTAGCCTTGTTCAGTTGGTCGTTCATGGGTGTTTGTGTGGGAAGTAGCCTTGTTCCCTTGGTCGTTCATGGGGTTGTGTATGGGAAGAAGCCTTGTTCACTTGGTCGTTCATGGGTGTTTGTGTGGGAAGGTGCTTTTTTCCCTTGGTCGTTCATGGCCTTGTTCCCTTGGTCGTTCATGGGCATGTGTGTGGCAAGGTGTCTTGTTCCCTTGGTCGTTCATGGGCGTGTGTGTTGCAAGGTGCCTTGTTCCCTTGGTCGTTCATGGGCGTGTGTGTGGCAAGGTGCCTTGTTCCCTTGGTCGTTCATGGGCATGTGTGTGGCAAGGTGCCTTGTTCCATTGGTCGTTCATGGCCTTGTTCCCTTGGTCGTTCATGGGCGTGTGTGTTGCAAGGTGCCTTGTTCCCTTGGTCGTTCATGGGCATGTGTGTGGCAAGGTGCCTTGTTCCATTGGTCGTTCATGGCCTTGTTCCCTTGGTCGTTCATGGGCATGTGTGTGGCAAGGTGCCTTGTTCCCTTGGTCGTTCATGGGCATGTGTGTTGCAAGGTGCCTTGTTCCTTTGGTCGCTCATAGGCATGTGAGTGGCAAGGTGCCTTGTTCCCTAGGTCCGTTCATGGCCTTGTTCCCTTGGTCGTTCATGGGCATGTGTGTGGCAAGGTGTCTTGTTCCCTTGGTCGTTCATGGGCATGTGTGTGGCAAGGTGCCTTGTTCCCTTGGTCGTTCATGGGCATGTGTGTGGCAAGGTGCCTTGTTTCCTTGGTCGCTCATAGGCATGTGTGTGGCAAGCAGACTTGTTCCCTTGGTCGTTCATTGGCATGTGTGTGGCAAAGTGCCTTTCCAGCCTCACATGCATTGGTCGACAAGTACACACCCATGTTCCCTTGAACGTTTGTCTTGCATGGGGCTC
>NW_027630005.1:107500-110000 GCF_052849685.1 Lactuca virosa | reverse complement strand
ACAAATCAAATGCTGGCAGGCACCAGTAGCACGTCGAACGAAAGATTAGCACACACAGAGTGATTTTACTACCACACAAACAGATTCATCCCGCACTGCCAAGGCGAGACCACAACACTGGAACGTTGTCGCAGAGACCTAACAAGGCATCCAAACGCCCTGTCAAGGCCACCACTCGGAAGGGTATTATGTAAGCAACACGGGAACTAAGCAACCATCACCCAAGATCACGCTCAAAGGCCGTCTGGCGCGTTCACCCCTTGCCGTGCTCACTCACGGCCACCCCCCTATATATACATATTGCACAAAGAGCTTGGTGACAGGAACAGACATTGATTTCCCTGAGGATGCATAATTTTTAGTATGCTCGCGACGTCGAGGAAAATCTAGGCCACGGGGCTCATTTTCAGGTCATCGTGTCGAGGAAAATAAAGGCAACGGGGCTAGTTTTCATGTCATCGTTCGAGAAATCAAGGCAACGTGTCGAGGAAAATGAAGGCAACGGGGCTAGTTTTCAGGTCATCGTTCGAGAATTCCAAGGCAACGTGTTGGGGGGTGGCCTCATACATGGGTCGTGGGGCTTGGCTTGGCTTGCCCTGTTGGTGCCGATACAGCCTCACGATTCTTAGTTGCCCATCCCACATGCCGGGCACCTATGCGAATGAGACCCCATGGTACCCCCTATATATACATATTGCACAAAGAGCTTGGTGACAGGAACAGACATTGATTTCCCTGATGATGCATAATTTTTGGACACGCAAGACGTCGGGGGGAGGGGACACGGGAGTGGGGCGTCTATGGGGGGAGTTTTGGCCTCGTTTTCGTGAAGACCGGGCGCCTTGGCCATGCCTCGAGCGTGCCAGCCTCGAGAGCGTTGGGCGCTAGACACCAAGTGGGGCGCCGGTGGGAAGCAGTCCCATGGTTCCCCTATATATACATATTGCACAAAGAGCTTGGTGACAGGAACAGACATTGATTTGCCCAGGGATGCATAATTTTGCGAATGTGTCCATAACTCGCTCGAATTAATTCGGATTCACACGAAATGTTGTAGGGATGCTTTTTATTATAAATGAAAGGCTTTGAAATAAAAAAAATGTCATGTTTGGGGCATAAATGTATGTGGCCTATTTTTGGCCATGCCTTGAAGTGTTTGGTTCCCTACTTGTTGATATGTCGCTCAAATCAAGTAGGAATGTCATTGAAACGTTGTGTGGGTCATTGTTAACATAGACGAATGGACTTGAAATGTAATTATATCATGTTCGGGTTTTTTTCCCCTTCGCCTAGTGATAGGCAGGCAGATAAGGCTTTTAGCTATTCATAAGTCGCTTAGATGAACTCGGAAGAACACAGACATAAGTTTGAGTACATCTCAAGCTGTGTTTTTGATTTTGGCATGGAATGTGATGTTTTGGTGCCTTAGCTCCGAGCAGTTCGGATTGGAACTAAAACTTCAATTGACTATGTATTAAGTAGGAACTACAACACTTAAACGGACTCGGTTACAACACTTTTCTCCCTTCATCGTTTGACTTGCTTAGAAATCAGCTCATGGTGTGTCAAGGCCCCTTGTTCCTTAGACCGGTGAGGATGGGCTTGGGTCGTTCGTGGGCATGTGTGTGGCAAGATGCCTTGTTCCCTTGGTCGTTCATGGGGTAGTGTGTGGGAAGAAGCCTTGTTCACTTGGTCGTTCATGGGTGTTTGTGTGGGAAGTAGCCTTGTTCAGTTGGTCGTTCATGGGTGTTTGTGTGGGAAGTAGCCTTGTTCCCTTGGTCGTTCATGGGGTTGTGTGTGGGAAGAAGGCTTGTTCACTTGGTCGTTCATGGGTGTTTGTGTGGGAAGGTGCTTTTTTCCCTTGGTCGTTCATGGGGTAGTGTGTGGGAAGAAGCCTTGTTCACTTGGTCGTTCATGGGTGTTTGTGTGGGAAGTAGCCTTGTTCAGTTGGTCGTTCATGGGTGTTTGTGTGGGAAGTAGCCTTGTTCCCTTGGTCGTTCATGGGGTTGTGTATGGGAAGAAGCCTTGTTCACTTGGTCGTTCATGGGTGTTTGTGTGGGAAGGTGCTTTTTTCCCTTGGTCGTTCATGGCCTTGTTCCCTTGGTCGTTCATGGGCATGTGTGTGGCAAGGTGTCTTGTTCCCTTGGTCGTTCATGGGCGTGTGTGTTGCAAGGTGCCTTGTTCCCTTGGTCGTTCATGGGCGTGTGTGTGGCAAGGTGCCTTGTTCCCTTGGTCGTTCATGGGCATGTGTGTGGCAAGGTGCCTTGTTCCATTGGTCGTTCATGGCCTTGTTCCCTTGGTCGTTCATGGGCGTGTGTGTTGCAAGGTGCCTTGTTCCCTTGGTCGTTCATGGGCATGTGTGTGGCAAGGTGCCTTGTTCCATTGGTCGTTCATGGCCTTGTTCCCTTGGTCGTTCATGGGCATGTGTGTGGCAAGGTGCCTTGTTCCCTTGGTCGTTCATGGGCATGTGTGTTGCAAGGTGCCTTGTTCCTTTGGTCGC
>NW_027630005.1:97500-100000 GCF_052849685.1 Lactuca virosa | reverse complement strand
TTGTGTTTCCAAGATAACTTCAACACACCGTGATGATTCTAAATGTCTGACAATACTTCTCAATAATGTTTGCATCCTCCACGTTGTCGGCGCTAAACCAATGCTAGCTACGCTTAGGCACCCAATCGCACGTCCAACAAGGATACACCAGCGTACCGTAGTAGTATCACAAAAAGCAACACATGCCACTTTAACGCCTATGTTTTCCCGATCATCAGCACAAATCAAATGCTGGCAGGCACCAGTAGCACGTCGAACGAAAGATTAGCACACACAGAGTGATTTTACTACCACACAAACAGATTCATCCCGCACTGCCAAGGCGAGACCACAACACTGGAACGTTGTCGCAGAGACCTAACAAGGCATCCAAACGCCCTGTCAAGGCCACCACTCGGAAGGGTATTATGTAAGCAACACGGGAACTAAGCAACCATCACCCAAGATCACGCTCAAAGGCCGTCTGGCGCGTTCACCCCTTGCCGTGCTCACTCACGGCCACCCCCCTATATATACATATTGCACAAAGAGCTTGGTGACAGGAACAGACATTGATTTCCCTGAGGATGCATAATTTTTAGTATGCTCGCGACGTCGAGGAAAATCTAGGCCACGGGGCTCATTTTCAGGTCATCGTGTCGAGGAAAATAAAGGCAACGGGGCTAGTTTTCATGTCATCGTTCGAGAAATCAAGGCAACGTGTCGAGGAAAATGAAGGCAACGGGGCTAGTTTTCAGGTCATCGTTCGAGAATTCCAAGGCAACGTGTTGGGGGGTGGCCTCATACATGGGTCGTGGGGCTTGGCTTGGCTTGCCCTGTTGGTGCCGATACAGCCTCACGATTCTTAGTTGCCCATCCCACATGCCGGGCACCTATGCGAATGAGACCCCATGGTACCCCCTATATATACATATTGCACAAAGAGCTTGGTGACAGGAACAGACATTGATTTCCCTGATGATGCATAATTTTTGGACACGCAAGACGTCGGGGGGAGGGGACACGGGAGTGGGGCGTCTATGGGGGGAGTTTTGGCCTCGTTTTCGTGAAGACCGGGCGCCTTGGCCATGCCTCGAGCGTGCCAGCCTCGAGAGCGTTGGGCGCTAGACACCAAGTGGGGCGCCGGTGGGAAGCAGTCCCATGGTTCCCCTATATATACATATTGCACAAAGAGCTTGGTGACAGGAACAGACATTGATTTGCCCAGGGATGCATAATTTTGCGAATGTGTCCATAACTCGCTCGAATTAATTCGGATTCACACGAAATGTTGTAGGGATGCTTTTTATTATAAATGAAAGGCTTTGAAATAAAAAAAATGTCATGTTTGGGGCATAAATGTATGTGGCCTATTTTTGGCCATGCCTTGAAGTGTTTGGTTCCCTACTTGTTGATATGTCGCTCAAATCAAGTAGGAATGTCATTGAAACGTTGTGTGGGTCATTGTTAACATAGACGAATGGACTTGAAATGTAATTATATCATGTTCGGGTTTTTTTCCCCTTCGCCTAGTGATAGGCAGGCAGATAAGGCTTTTAGCTATTCATAAGTCGCTTAGATGAACTCGGAAGAACACAGACATAAGTTTGAGTACATCTCAAGCTGTGTTTTTGATTTTGGCATGGAATGTGATGTTTTGGTGCCTTAGCTCCGAGCAGTTCGGATTGGAACTAAAACTTCAATTGACTATGTATTAAGTAGGAACTACAACACTTAAACGGACTCGGTTACAACACTTTTCTCCCTTCATCGTTTGACTTGCTTAGAAATCAGCTCATGGTGTGTCAAGGCCCCTTGTTCCTTAGACCGGTGAGGATGGGCTTGGGTCGTTCGTGGGCATGTGTGTGGCAAGATGCCTTGTTCCCTTGGTCGTTCATGGGGTAGTGTGTGGGAAGAAGCCTTGTTCACTTGGTCGTTCATGGGTGTTTGTGTGGGAAGTAGCCTTGTTCAGTTGGTCGTTCATGGGTGTTTGTGTGGGAAGTAGCCTTGTTCCCTTGGTCGTTCATGGGGTTGTGTGTGGGAAGAAGGCTTGTTCACTTGGTCGTTCATGGGTGTTTGTGTGGGAAGGTGCTTTTTTCCCTTGGTCGTTCATGGGGTAGTGTGTGGGAAGAAGCCTTGTTCACTTGGTCGTTCATGGGTGTTTGTGTGGGAAGTAGCCTTGTTCAGTTGGTCGTTCATGGGTGTTTGTGTGGGAAGTAGCCTTGTTCCCTTGGTCGTTCATGGGGTTGTGTATGGGAAGAAGCCTTGTTCACTTGGTCGTTCATGGGTGTTTGTGTGGGAAGGTGCTTTTTTCCCTTGGTCGTTCATGGCCTTGTTCCCTTGGTCGTTCATGGGCATGTGTGTGGCAAGGTGTCTTGTTCCCTTGGTCGTTCATGGGCGTGTGTGTTGCAAGGTGCCTTGTTCCCTTGGTCGTTCATGGGCGTGTGTGTGGCAAGGTGCCTTGTTCCCTTGGTCGTTCATGGGCATGTGTGTGGCAAGGTGCCTTGTTCCATTGGTCGTT
>NW_027630004.1:82500-85000 GCF_052849685.1 Lactuca virosa | reverse complement strand
AAGCAACACATGCCACTTTAACGCCTATGTTTTCCCGATCATCAGCACAAATCAAATGCTGGCAGGCACCAGTAGCACGTCGAACGAAAGATTAGCACACACAGAGTGATTTTACTACCACACAAACAGATTCATCCCGCACTGCCAAGGCGAGACCACAACACTGGAACGTTGTCGCAGAGACCTAACAAGGCATCCAAACGCCCTGTCAAGGCCACCACTCGGAAGGGTATTATGTAAGCAACACGGGAACTAAGCAACCATCACCCAAGATCACGCTCAAAGGCCGTCTGGCGCGTTCACCCCTTGCCGTGCTCACTCACGGCCACCCCCCTATATATACATATTGCACAAAGAGCTTGGTGACAGGAACAGACATTGATTTCCCTGAGGATGCATAATTTTTAGTATGCTCGCGACGTCGAGGAAAATCTAGGCCACGGGGCTCATTTTCAGGTCATCGTGTCGAGGAAAATAAAGGCAACGGGGCTAGTTTTCATGTCATCGTTCGAGAAATCAAGGCAACGTGTCGAGGAAAATGAAGGCAACGGGGCTAGTTTTCAGGTCATCGTTCGAGAATTCCAAGGCAACGTGTTGGGGGGTGGCCTCATACATGGGTCGTGGGGCTTGGCTTGGCTTGCCCTGTTGGTGCCGATACAGCCTCACGATTCTTAGTTGCCCATCCCACATGCCGGGCACCTATGCGAATGAGACCCCATGGTACCCCCTATATATACATATTGCACAAAGAGCTTGGTGACAGGAACAGACATTGATTTCCCTGATGATGCATAATTTTTGGACACGCAAGACGTCGGGGGGAGGGGACACGGGAGTGGGGCGTCTATGGGGGGAGTTTTGGCCTCGTTTTCGTGAAGACCGGGCGCCTTGGCCATGCCTCGAGCGTGCCAGCCTCGAGAGCGTTGGGCGCTAGACACCAAGTGGGGCGCCGGTGGGAAGCAGTCCCATGGTTCCCCTATATATACATATTGCACAAAGAGCTTGGTGACAGGAACAGACATTGATTTGCCCAGGGATGCATAATTTTGCGAATGTGTCCATAACTCGCTCGAATTAATTCGGATTCACACGAAATGTTGTAGGGATGCTTTTTATTATAAATGAAAGGCTTTGAAATAAAAAAAATGTCATGTTTGGGGCATAAATGTATGTGGCCTATTTTTGGCCATGCCTTGAAGTGTTTGGTTCCCTACTTGTTGATATGTCGCTCAAATCAAGTAGGAATGTCATTGAAACGTTGTGTGGGTCATTGTTAACATAGACGAATGGACTTGAAATGTAATTATATCATGTTCGGGTTTTTTTCCCCTTCGCCTAGTGATAGGCAGGCAGATAAGGCTTTTAGCTATTCATAAGTCGCTTAGATGAACTCGGAAGAACACAGACATAAGTTTGAGTACATCTCAAGCTGTGTTTTTGATTTTGGCATGGAATGTGATGTTTTGGTGCCTTAGCTCCGAGCAGTTCGGATTGGAACTAAAACTTCAATTGACTATGTATTAAGTAGGAACTACAACACTTAAACGGACTCGGTTACAACACTTTTCTCCCTTCATCGTTTGACTTGCTTAGAAATCAGCTCATGGTGTGTCAAGGCCCCTTGTTCCTTAGACCGGTGAGGATGGGCTTGGGTCGTTCGTGGGCATGTGTGTGGCAAGATGCCTTGTTCCCTTGGTCGTTCATGGGGTAGTGTGTGGGAAGAAGCCTTGTTCACTTGGTCGTTCATGGGTGTTTGTGTGGGAAGTAGCCTTGTTCAGTTGGTCGTTCATGGGTGTTTGTGTGGGAAGTAGCCTTGTTCCCTTGGTCGTTCATGGGGTTGTGTGTGGGAAGAAGGCTTGTTCACTTGGTCGTTCATGGGTGTTTGTGTGGGAAGGTGCTTTTTTCCCTTGGTCGTTCATGGGGTAGTGTGTGGGAAGAAGCCTTGTTCACTTGGTCGTTCATGGGTGTTTGTGTGGGAAGTAGCCTTGTTCAGTTGGTCGTTCATGGGTGTTTGTGTGGGAAGTAGCCTTGTTCCCTTGGTCGTTCATGGGGTTGTGTATGGGAAGAAGCCTTGTTCACTTGGTCGTTCATGGGTGTTTGTGTGGGAAGGTGCTTTTTTCCCTTGGTCGTTCATGGCCTTGTTCCCTTGGTCGTTCATGGGCATGTGTGTGGCAAGGTGTCTTGTTCCCTTGGTCGTTCATGGGCGTGTGTGTTGCAAGGTGCCTTGTTCCCTTGGTCGTTCATGGGCGTGTGTGTGGCAAGGTGCCTTGTTCCCTTGGTCGTTCATGGGCATGTGTGTGGCAAGGTGCCTTGTTCCATTGGTCGTTCATGGCCTTGTTCCCTTGGTCGTTCATGGGCGTGTGTGTTGCAAGGTGCCTTGTTCCCTTGGTCGTTCATGGGCATGTGTGTGGCAAGGTGCCTTGTTCCATTGGTCGTTCATGGCCTTGTTCCCTTGGTCGTTCATGGGCATGTGTGTGGCAAGGTGCCTTGTTCCCTTGGT
>NW_027630004.1:0-2500 GCF_052849685.1 Lactuca virosa | reverse complement strand
TATTGCACAAAGAGCTTGGTGACAGGAACAGACATTGATTTCCCTGATGATGCATAATTTTTGGACACGCAAGACGTCGGGGGGAGGGGACACGGGAGTGGGGCGTCTATGGGGGGAGTTTTGGCCTCGTTTTCGTGAAGACCGGGCGCCTTGGCCATGCCTCGAGCGTGCCAGCCTCGAGAGCGTTGGGCGCTAGACACCAAGTGGGGCGCCGGTGGGAAGCAGTCCCATGGTTCCCCTATATATACATATTGCACAAAGAGCTTGGTGACAGGAACAGACATTGATTTGCCCAGGGATGCATAATTTTGCGAATGTGTCCATAACTCGCTCGAATTAATTCGGATTCACACGAAATGTTGTAGGGATGCTTTTTATTATAAATGAAAGGCTTTGAAATAAAAAAAATGTCATGTTTGGGGCATAAATGTATGTGGCCTATTTTTGGCCATGCCTTGAAGTGTTTGGTTCCCTACTTGTTGATATGTCGCTCAAATCAAGTAGGAATGTCATTGAAACGTTGTGTGGGTCATTGTTAACATAGACGAATGGACTTGAAATGTAATTATATCATGTTCGGGTTTTTTTCCCCTTCGCCTAGTGATAGGCAGGCAGATAAGGCTTTTAGCTATTCATAAGTCGCTTAGATGAACTCGGAAGAACACAGACATAAGTTTGAGTACATCTCAAGCTGTGTTTTTGATTTTGGCATGGAATGTGATGTTTTGGTGCCTTAGCTCCGAGCAGTTCGGATTGGAACTAAAACTTCAATTGACTATGTATTAAGTAGGAACTACAACACTTAAACGGACTCGGTTACAACACTTTTCTCCCTTCATCGTTTGACTTGCTTAGAAATCAGCTCATGGTGTGTCAAGGCCCCTTGTTCCTTAGACCGGTGAGGATGGGCTTGGGTCGTTCGTGGGCATGTGTGTGGCAAGATGCCTTGTTCCCTTGGTCGTTCATGGGGTAGTGTGTGGGAAGAAGCCTTGTTCACTTGGTCGTTCATGGGTGTTTGTGTGGGAAGTAGCCTTGTTCAGTTGGTCGTTCATGGGTGTTTGTGTGGGAAGTAGCCTTGTTCCCTTGGTCGTTCATGGGGTTGTGTGTGGGAAGAAGGCTTGTTCACTTGGTCGTTCATGGGTGTTTGTGTGGGAAGGTGCTTTTTTCCCTTGGTCGTTCATGGGGTAGTGTGTGGGAAGAAGCCTTGTTCACTTGGTCGTTCATGGGTGTTTGTGTGGGAAGTAGCCTTGTTCAGTTGGTCGTTCATGGGTGTTTGTGTGGGAAGTAGCCTTGTTCCCTTGGTCGTTCATGGGGTTGTGTATGGGAAGAAGCCTTGTTCACTTGGTCGTTCATGGGTGTTTGTGTGGGAAGGTGCTTTTTTCCCTTGGTCGTTCATGGCCTTGTTCCCTTGGTCGTTCATGGGCATGTGTGTGGCAAGGTGTCTTGTTCCCTTGGTCGTTCATGGGCGTGTGTGTTGCAAGGTGCCTTGTTCCCTTGGTCGTTCATGGGCGTGTGTGTGGCAAGGTGCCTTGTTCCCTTGGTCGTTCATGGGCATGTGTGTGGCAAGGTGCCTTGTTCCATTGGTCGTTCATGGCCTTGTTCCCTTGGTCGTTCATGGGCGTGTGTGTTGCAAGGTGCCTTGTTCCCTTGGTCGTTCATGGGCATGTGTGTGGCAAGGTGCCTTGTTCCATTGGTCGTTCATGGCCTTGTTCCCTTGGTCGTTCATGGGCATGTGTGTGGCAAGGTGCCTTGTTCCCTTGGTCGTTCATGGGCATGTGTGTTGCAAGGTGCCTTGTTCCTTTGGTCGCTCATAGGCATGTGAGTGGCAAGGTGCCTTGTTCCCTAGGTCCGTTCATGGCCTTGTTCCCTTGGTCGTTCATGGGCATGTGTGTGGCAAGGTGTCTTGTTCCCTTGGTCGTTCATGGGCATGTGTGTGGCAAGGTGCCTTGTTCCCTTGGTCGTTCATGGGCATGTGTGTGGCAAGGTGCCTTGTTTCCTTGGTCGCTCATAGGCATGTGTGTGGCAAGCAGACTTGTTCCCTTGGTCGTTCATTGGCATGTGTGTGGCAAAGTGCCTTTCCAGCCTCACATGCATTGGTCGTCAAGTACACACCCATGTTCCCTTGAACGTTTGTCTTGCATGGGGCTCGTCCATCGGTCTGTGTATGGGACGACGCCTAGTTCCCTTGACTGTTTGTCATGCGATGACTAAGCCAAGTACACACTCATGTCCCCCTCAACGTTCGCCTTGTATGAGGCTAGCTCACTGGAGCGTTTGTGCGATGGTGCCGCCTACTTCCCCTCAACGTATTCGCCTAGCCTTGCCAGCCTCGCTTTCTTAGGTTGCCCAACACACTCGTCGGGCACCAACGGTGGTATTAGTCCCCATGTACCCCCTATATATACATGTTGCATAAAGAGCTTGGTGACAGGAACAGCCACTGATTTCCCCGAAGATGCATAATTCGCAACACCATGCCTTGTTCGTCATATACGCTTGT
>NW_027630003.1:77500-80000 GCF_052849685.1 Lactuca virosa | reverse complement strand
CTATGTTTTCCCGATCATCAGCACAAATCAAATGCTGGCAGGCACCAGTAGCACGTCGAACGAAAGATTAGCACACACAGAGTGATTTTACTACCACACAAACAGATTCATCCCGCACTGCCAAGGCGAGACCACAACACTGGAACGTTGTCGCAGAGACCTAACAAGGCATCCAAACGCCCTGTCAAGGCCACCACTCGGAAGGGTATTATGTAAGCAACACGGGAACTAAGCAACCATCACCCAAGATCACGCTCAAAGGCCGTCTGGCGCGTTCACCCCTTGCCGTGCTCACTCACGGCCACCCCCCTATATATACATATTGCACAAAGAGCTTGGTGACAGGAACAGACATTGATTTCCCTGAGGATGCATAATTTTTAGTATGCTCGCGACGTCGAGGAAAATCTAGGCCACGGGGCTCATTTTCAGGTCATCGTGTCGAGGAAAATAAAGGCAACGGGGCTAGTTTTCATGTCATCGTTCGAGAAATCAAGGCAACGTGTCGAGGAAAATGAAGGCAACGGGGCTAGTTTTCAGGTCATCGTTCGAGAATTCCAAGGCAACGTGTTGGGGGGTGGCCTCATACATGGGTCGTGGGGCTTGGCTTGGCTTGCCCTGTTGGTGCCGATACAGCCTCACGATTCTTAGTTGCCCATCCCACATGCCGGGCACCTATGCGAATGAGACCCCATGGTACCCCCTATATATACATATTGCACAAAGAGCTTGGTGACAGGAACAGACATTGATTTCCCTGATGATGCATAATTTTTGGACACGCAAGACGTCGGGGGGAGGGGACACGGGAGTGGGGCGTCTATGGGGGGAGTTTTGGCCTCGTTTTCGTGAAGACCGGGCGCCTTGGCCATGCCTCGAGCGTGCCAGCCTCGAGAGCGTTGGGCGCTAGACACCAAGTGGGGCGCCGGTGGGAAGCAGTCCCATGGTTCCCCTATATATACATATTGCACAAAGAGCTTGGTGACAGGAACAGACATTGATTTGCCCAGGGATGCATAATTTTGCGAATGTGTCCATAACTCGCTCGAATTAATTCGGATTCACACGAAATGTTGTAGGGATGCTTTTTATTATAAATGAAAGGCTTTGAAATAAAAAAAATGTCATGTTTGGGGCATAAATGTATGTGGCCTATTTTTGGCCATGCCTTGAAGTGTTTGGTTCCCTACTTGTTGATATGTCGCTCAAATCAAGTAGGAATGTCATTGAAACGTTGTGTGGGTCATTGTTAACATAGACGAATGGACTTGAAATGTAATTATATCATGTTCGGGTTTTTTTCCCCTTCGCCTAGTGATAGGCAGGCAGATAAGGCTTTTAGCTATTCATAAGTCGCTTAGATGAACTCGGAAGAACACAGACATAAGTTTGAGTACATCTCAAGCTGTGTTTTTGATTTTGGCATGGAATGTGATGTTTTGGTGCCTTAGCTCCGAGCAGTTCGGATTGGAACTAAAACTTCAATTGACTATGTATTAAGTAGGAACTACAACACTTAAACGGACTCGGTTACAACACTTTTCTCCCTTCATCGTTTGACTTGCTTAGAAATCAGCTCATGGTGTGTCAAGGCCCCTTGTTCCTTAGACCGGTGAGGATGGGCTTGGGTCGTTCGTGGGCATGTGTGTGGCAAGATGCCTTGTTCCCTTGGTCGTTCATGGGGTAGTGTGTGGGAAGAAGCCTTGTTCACTTGGTCGTTCATGGGTGTTTGTGTGGGAAGTAGCCTTGTTCAGTTGGTCGTTCATGGGTGTTTGTGTGGGAAGTAGCCTTGTTCCCTTGGTCGTTCATGGGGTTGTGTGTGGGAAGAAGGCTTGTTCACTTGGTCGTTCATGGGTGTTTGTGTGGGAAGGTGCTTTTTTCCCTTGGTCGTTCATGGGGTAGTGTGTGGGAAGAAGCCTTGTTCACTTGGTCGTTCATGGGTGTTTGTGTGGGAAGTAGCCTTGTTCAGTTGGTCGTTCATGGGTGTTTGTGTGGGAAGTAGCCTTGTTCCCTTGGTCGTTCATGGGGTTGTGTATGGGAAGAAGCCTTGTTCACTTGGTCGTTCATGGGTGTTTGTGTGGGAAGGTGCTTTTTTCCCTTGGTCGTTCATGGCCTTGTTCCCTTGGTCGTTCATGGGCATGTGTGTGGCAAGGTGTCTTGTTCCCTTGGTCGTTCATGGGCGTGTGTGTTGCAAGGTGCCTTGTTCCCTTGGTCGTTCATGGGCGTGTGTGTGGCAAGGTGCCTTGTTCCCTTGGTCGTTCATGGGCATGTGTGTGGCAAGGTGCCTTGTTCCATTGGTCGTTCATGGCCTTGTTCCCTTGGTCGTTCATGGGCGTGTGTGTTGCAAGGTGCCTTGTTCCCTTGGTCGTTCATGGGCATGTGTGTGGCAAGGTGCCTTGTTCCATTGGTCGTTCATGGCCTTGTTCCCTTGGTCGTTCATGGGCATGTGTGTGGCAAGGTGCCTTGTTCCCTTGGTCGTTCATGGGCATGTGTGTTGCAA
>NW_027630003.1:67500-70000 GCF_052849685.1 Lactuca virosa | reverse complement strand
CGCTAGCCAGGCACGGCATCTTTTGTGTTTCCAAGATAACTTCAACACACCGTGATGATTCTAAATGTCTGACAATACTTCTCAATAATGTTTGCATCCTCCACGTTGTCGGCGCTAAACCAATGCTAGCTACGCTTAGGCACCCAATCGCACGTCCAACAAGGATACACCAGCGTACCGTAGTAGTATCACAAAAAGCAACACATGCCACTTTAACGCCTATGTTTTCCCGATCATCAGCACAAATCAAATGCTGGCAGGCACCAGTAGCACGTCGAACGAAAGATTAGCACACACAGAGTGATTTTACTACCACACAAACAGATTCATCCCGCACTGCCAAGGCGAGACCACAACACTGGAACGTTGTCGCAGAGACCTAACAAGGCATCCAAACGCCCTGTCAAGGCCACCACTCGGAAGGGTATTATGTAAGCAACACGGGAACTAAGCAACCATCACCCAAGATCACGCTCAAAGGCCGTCTGGCGCGTTCACCCCTTGCCGTGCTCACTCACGGCCACCCCCCTATATATACATATTGCACAAAGAGCTTGGTGACAGGAACAGACATTGATTTCCCTGAGGATGCATAATTTTTAGTATGCTCGCGACGTCGAGGAAAATCTAGGCCACGGGGCTCATTTTCAGGTCATCGTGTCGAGGAAAATAAAGGCAACGGGGCTAGTTTTCATGTCATCGTTCGAGAAATCAAGGCAACGTGTCGAGGAAAATGAAGGCAACGGGGCTAGTTTTCAGGTCATCGTTCGAGAATTCCAAGGCAACGTGTTGGGGGGTGGCCTCATACATGGGTCGTGGGGCTTGGCTTGGCTTGCCCTGTTGGTGCCGATACAGCCTCACGATTCTTAGTTGCCCATCCCACATGCCGGGCACCTATGCGAATGAGACCCCATGGTACCCCCTATATATACATATTGCACAAAGAGCTTGGTGACAGGAACAGACATTGATTTCCCTGATGATGCATAATTTTTGGACACGCAAGACGTCGGGGGGAGGGGACACGGGAGTGGGGCGTCTATGGGGGGAGTTTTGGCCTCGTTTTCGTGAAGACCGGGCGCCTTGGCCATGCCTCGAGCGTGCCAGCCTCGAGAGCGTTGGGCGCTAGACACCAAGTGGGGCGCCGGTGGGAAGCAGTCCCATGGTTCCCCTATATATACATATTGCACAAAGAGCTTGGTGACAGGAACAGACATTGATTTGCCCAGGGATGCATAATTTTGCGAATGTGTCCATAACTCGCTCGAATTAATTCGGATTCACACGAAATGTTGTAGGGATGCTTTTTATTATAAATGAAAGGCTTTGAAATAAAAAAAATGTCATGTTTGGGGCATAAATGTATGTGGCCTATTTTTGGCCATGCCTTGAAGTGTTTGGTTCCCTACTTGTTGATATGTCGCTCAAATCAAGTAGGAATGTCATTGAAACGTTGTGTGGGTCATTGTTAACATAGACGAATGGACTTGAAATGTAATTATATCATGTTCGGGTTTTTTTCCCCTTCGCCTAGTGATAGGCAGGCAGATAAGGCTTTTAGCTATTCATAAGTCGCTTAGATGAACTCGGAAGAACACAGACATAAGTTTGAGTACATCTCAAGCTGTGTTTTTGATTTTGGCATGGAATGTGATGTTTTGGTGCCTTAGCTCCGAGCAGTTCGGATTGGAACTAAAACTTCAATTGACTATGTATTAAGTAGGAACTACAACACTTAAACGGACTCGGTTACAACACTTTTCTCCCTTCATCGTTTGACTTGCTTAGAAATCAGCTCATGGTGTGTCAAGGCCCCTTGTTCCTTAGACCGGTGAGGATGGGCTTGGGTCGTTCGTGGGCATGTGTGTGGCAAGATGCCTTGTTCCCTTGGTCGTTCATGGGGTAGTGTGTGGGAAGAAGCCTTGTTCACTTGGTCGTTCATGGGTGTTTGTGTGGGAAGTAGCCTTGTTCAGTTGGTCGTTCATGGGTGTTTGTGTGGGAAGTAGCCTTGTTCCCTTGGTCGTTCATGGGGTTGTGTGTGGGAAGAAGGCTTGTTCACTTGGTCGTTCATGGGTGTTTGTGTGGGAAGGTGCTTTTTTCCCTTGGTCGTTCATGGGGTAGTGTGTGGGAAGAAGCCTTGTTCACTTGGTCGTTCATGGGTGTTTGTGTGGGAAGTAGCCTTGTTCAGTTGGTCGTTCATGGGTGTTTGTGTGGGAAGTAGCCTTGTTCCCTTGGTCGTTCATGGGGTTGTGTATGGGAAGAAGCCTTGTTCACTTGGTCGTTCATGGGTGTTTGTGTGGGAAGGTGCTTTTTTCCCTTGGTCGTTCATGGCCTTGTTCCCTTGGTCGTTCATGGGCATGTGTGTGGCAAGGTGTCTTGTTCCCTTGGTCGTTCATGGGCGTGTGTGTTGCAAGGTGCCTTGTTCCCTTGGTCGTTCATGGGCGTGTGTGTGGCAAGGTGCCTTGTTCCCTTGGTCGTTCATGGGCATGTGTGTGGCAAG
>NW_027630002.1:95000-97500 GCF_052849685.1 Lactuca virosa | reverse complement strand
CAAATGCTGGCAGGCACCAGTAGCACGTCGAACGAAAGATTAGCACACACAGAGTGATTTTACTACCACACAAACAGATTCATCCCGCACTGCCAAGGCGAGACCACAACACTGGAACGTTGTCGCAGAGACCTAACAAGGCATCCAAACGCCCTGTCAAGGCCACCACTCGGAAGGGTATTATGTAAGCAACACGGGAACTAAGCAACCATCACCCAAGATCACGCTCAAAGGCCGTCTGGCGCGTTCACCCCTTGCCGTGCTCACTCACGGCCACCCCCCTATATATACATATTGCACAAAGAGCTTGGTGACAGGAACAGACATTGATTTCCCTGAGGATGCATAATTTTTAGTATGCTCGCGACGTCGAGGAAAATCTAGGCCACGGGGCTCATTTTCAGGTCATCGTGTCGAGGAAAATAAAGGCAACGGGGCTAGTTTTCATGTCATCGTTCGAGAAATCAAGGCAACGTGTCGAGGAAAATGAAGGCAACGGGGCTAGTTTTCAGGTCATCGTTCGAGAATTCCAAGGCAACGTGTTGGGGGGTGGCCTCATACATGGGTCGTGGGGCTTGGCTTGGCTTGCCCTGTTGGTGCCGATACAGCCTCACGATTCTTAGTTGCCCATCCCACATGCCGGGCACCTATGCGAATGAGACCCCATGGTACCCCCTATATATACATATTGCACAAAGAGCTTGGTGACAGGAACAGACATTGATTTCCCTGATGATGCATAATTTTTGGACACGCAAGACGTCGGGGGGAGGGGACACGGGAGTGGGGCGTCTATGGGGGGAGTTTTGGCCTCGTTTTCGTGAAGACCGGGCGCCTTGGCCATGCCTCGAGCGTGCCAGCCTCGAGAGCGTTGGGCGCTAGACACCAAGTGGGGCGCCGGTGGGAAGCAGTCCCATGGTTCCCCTATATATACATATTGCACAAAGAGCTTGGTGACAGGAACAGACATTGATTTGCCCAGGGATGCATAATTTTGCGAATGTGTCCATAACTCGCTCGAATTAATTCGGATTCACACGAAATGTTGTAGGGATGCTTTTTATTATAAATGAAAGGCTTTGAAATAAAAAAAATGTCATGTTTGGGGCATAAATGTATGTGGCCTATTTTTGGCCATGCCTTGAAGTGTTTGGTTCCCTACTTGTTGATATGTCGCTCAAATCAAGTAGGAATGTCATTGAAACGTTGTGTGGGTCATTGTTAACATAGACGAATGGACTTGAAATGTAATTATATCATGTTCGGGTTTTTTTCCCCTTCGCCTAGTGATAGGCAGGCAGATAAGGCTTTTAGCTATTCATAAGTCGCTTAGATGAACTCGGAAGAACACAGACATAAGTTTGAGTACATCTCAAGCTGTGTTTTTGATTTTGGCATGGAATGTGATGTTTTGGTGCCTTAGCTCCGAGCAGTTCGGATTGGAACTAAAACTTCAATTGACTATGTATTAAGTAGGAACTACAACACTTAAACGGACTCGGTTACAACACTTTTCTCCCTTCATCGTTTGACTTGCTTAGAAATCAGCTCATGGTGTGTCAAGGCCCCTTGTTCCTTAGACCGGTGAGGATGGGCTTGGGTCGTTCGTGGGCATGTGTGTGGCAAGATGCCTTGTTCCCTTGGTCGTTCATGGGGTAGTGTGTGGGAAGAAGCCTTGTTCACTTGGTCGTTCATGGGTGTTTGTGTGGGAAGTAGCCTTGTTCAGTTGGTCGTTCATGGGTGTTTGTGTGGGAAGTAGCCTTGTTCCCTTGGTCGTTCATGGGGTTGTGTGTGGGAAGAAGGCTTGTTCACTTGGTCGTTCATGGGTGTTTGTGTGGGAAGGTGCTTTTTTCCCTTGGTCGTTCATGGGGTAGTGTGTGGGAAGAAGCCTTGTTCACTTGGTCGTTCATGGGTGTTTGTGTGGGAAGTAGCCTTGTTCAGTTGGTCGTTCATGGGTGTTTGTGTGGGAAGTAGCCTTGTTCCCTTGGTCGTTCATGGGGTTGTGTATGGGAAGAAGCCTTGTTCACTTGGTCGTTCATGGGTGTTTGTGTGGGAAGGTGCTTTTTTCCCTTGGTCGTTCATGGCCTTGTTCCCTTGGTCGTTCATGGGCATGTGTGTGGCAAGGTGTCTTGTTCCCTTGGTCGTTCATGGGCGTGTGTGTTGCAAGGTGCCTTGTTCCCTTGGTCGTTCATGGGCGTGTGTGTGGCAAGGTGCCTTGTTCCCTTGGTCGTTCATGGGCATGTGTGTGGCAAGGTGCCTTGTTCCATTGGTCGTTCATGGCCTTGTTCCCTTGGTCGTTCATGGGCGTGTGTGTTGCAAGGTGCCTTGTTCCCTTGGTCGTTCATGGGCATGTGTGTGGCAAGGTGCCTTGTTCCATTGGTCGTTCATGGCCTTGTTCCCTTGGTCGTTCATGGGCATGTGTGTGGCAAGGTGCCTTGTTCCCTTGGTCGTTCATGGGCATGTGTGTTGCAAGGTGCCTTGTTCCTTTGGTCGCTCATAG
>NW_027630002.1:85000-87500 GCF_052849685.1 Lactuca virosa | reverse complement strand
TTAGGCACCCAATCGCACGTCCAACAAGGATACACCAGCGTACCGTAGTAGTATCACAAAAAGCAACACATGCCACTTTAACGCCTATGTTTTCCCGATCATCAGCACAAATCAAATGCTGGCAGGCACCAGTAGCACGTCGAACGAAAGATTAGCACACACAGAGTGATTTTACTACCACACAAACAGATTCATCCCGCACTGCCAAGGCGAGACCACAACACTGGAACGTTGTCGCAGAGACCTAACAAGGCATCCAAACGCCCTGTCAAGGCCACCACTCGGAAGGGTATTATGTAAGCAACACGGGAACTAAGCAACCATCACCCAAGATCACGCTCAAAGGCCGTCTGGCGCGTTCACCCCTTGCCGTGCTCACTCACGGCCACCCCCCTATATATACATATTGCACAAAGAGCTTGGTGACAGGAACAGACATTGATTTCCCTGAGGATGCATAATTTTTAGTATGCTCGCGACGTCGAGGAAAATCTAGGCCACGGGGCTCATTTTCAGGTCATCGTGTCGAGGAAAATAAAGGCAACGGGGCTAGTTTTCATGTCATCGTTCGAGAAATCAAGGCAACGTGTCGAGGAAAATGAAGGCAACGGGGCTAGTTTTCAGGTCATCGTTCGAGAATTCCAAGGCAACGTGTTGGGGGGTGGCCTCATACATGGGTCGTGGGGCTTGGCTTGGCTTGCCCTGTTGGTGCCGATACAGCCTCACGATTCTTAGTTGCCCATCCCACATGCCGGGCACCTATGCGAATGAGACCCCATGGTACCCCCTATATATACATATTGCACAAAGAGCTTGGTGACAGGAACAGACATTGATTTCCCTGATGATGCATAATTTTTGGACACGCAAGACGTCGGGGGGAGGGGACACGGGAGTGGGGCGTCTATGGGGGGAGTTTTGGCCTCGTTTTCGTGAAGACCGGGCGCCTTGGCCATGCCTCGAGCGTGCCAGCCTCGAGAGCGTTGGGCGCTAGACACCAAGTGGGGCGCCGGTGGGAAGCAGTCCCATGGTTCCCCTATATATACATATTGCACAAAGAGCTTGGTGACAGGAACAGACATTGATTTGCCCAGGGATGCATAATTTTGCGAATGTGTCCATAACTCGCTCGAATTAATTCGGATTCACACGAAATGTTGTAGGGATGCTTTTTATTATAAATGAAAGGCTTTGAAATAAAAAAAATGTCATGTTTGGGGCATAAATGTATGTGGCCTATTTTTGGCCATGCCTTGAAGTGTTTGGTTCCCTACTTGTTGATATGTCGCTCAAATCAAGTAGGAATGTCATTGAAACGTTGTGTGGGTCATTGTTAACATAGACGAATGGACTTGAAATGTAATTATATCATGTTCGGGTTTTTTTCCCCTTCGCCTAGTGATAGGCAGGCAGATAAGGCTTTTAGCTATTCATAAGTCGCTTAGATGAACTCGGAAGAACACAGACATAAGTTTGAGTACATCTCAAGCTGTGTTTTTGATTTTGGCATGGAATGTGATGTTTTGGTGCCTTAGCTCCGAGCAGTTCGGATTGGAACTAAAACTTCAATTGACTATGTATTAAGTAGGAACTACAACACTTAAACGGACTCGGTTACAACACTTTTCTCCCTTCATCGTTTGACTTGCTTAGAAATCAGCTCATGGTGTGTCAAGGCCCCTTGTTCCTTAGACCGGTGAGGATGGGCTTGGGTCGTTCGTGGGCATGTGTGTGGCAAGATGCCTTGTTCCCTTGGTCGTTCATGGGGTAGTGTGTGGGAAGAAGCCTTGTTCACTTGGTCGTTCATGGGTGTTTGTGTGGGAAGTAGCCTTGTTCAGTTGGTCGTTCATGGGTGTTTGTGTGGGAAGTAGCCTTGTTCCCTTGGTCGTTCATGGGGTTGTGTGTGGGAAGAAGGCTTGTTCACTTGGTCGTTCATGGGTGTTTGTGTGGGAAGGTGCTTTTTTCCCTTGGTCGTTCATGGGGTAGTGTGTGGGAAGAAGCCTTGTTCACTTGGTCGTTCATGGGTGTTTGTGTGGGAAGTAGCCTTGTTCAGTTGGTCGTTCATGGGTGTTTGTGTGGGAAGTAGCCTTGTTCCCTTGGTCGTTCATGGGGTTGTGTATGGGAAGAAGCCTTGTTCACTTGGTCGTTCATGGGTGTTTGTGTGGGAAGGTGCTTTTTTCCCTTGGTCGTTCATGGCCTTGTTCCCTTGGTCGTTCATGGGCATGTGTGTGGCAAGGTGTCTTGTTCCCTTGGTCGTTCATGGGCGTGTGTGTTGCAAGGTGCCTTGTTCCCTTGGTCGTTCATGGGCGTGTGTGTGGCAAGGTGCCTTGTTCCCTTGGTCGTTCATGGGCATGTGTGTGGCAAGGTGCCTTGTTCCATTGGTCGTTCATGGCCTTGTTCCCTTGGTCGTTCATGGGCGTGTGTGTTGCAAGGTGCCTTGTTCCCTTGGTCGTTCATGGGCATGTGTGTGGCAAGGTGCCTTGTTCCATTGGTCGTTCAT